>NC_141763.1:83888348-84093348 GCF_982258835.1 Parasteatoda tepidariorum
TGAATTGATATAAAAATGTTCATTTGAAATTCAATTTTCTATAATACAGTTTCTACTGTTCTTGATATGCTTTCAACATAATTATTATTATGTTTTTTTCCTTAATGATTAACAGGGTAATCTCGAAAGCGATGTTTTGGATTTATTTTGCATAACGAAATTCGGGATATTTTCGTTAGTATTGACATTAATATAAAGATTCAACGCTTCTCTATTTTCCTAAATAATCGCCAAATCAGTCGATGTACCTTCTTAAAAAGCGGCGAAAGTTTAAATACGCCCATGCCCTCCCAGCTACCTTCTATGTCACAACTTTATCTTTCATCACATCTAAGATATGAATCACTTCATAGCTATATGGGGAGCAAGTGATAGGCACTGAGGACTAAGTCCAAATTTTCCATTGAAACTCTTACAATGGAAAATTTGGATTTGGTCCGCCCTATCCTTAGTTTTCCGCTGGGACTTGGTCCTTGGTTTATTCGCCATGTGCCGTGCAACGGTTTGATGCGAGACGATTAGAATTTTTTTTAAATGCGCATTTAGGTTTTATTCGCATTTCACCGTATCTGTACAACACCTCCTAGAAGTATGAAGGCCTCAGCACGGATCAATTTTGTAGTCCGATGTGACGAAGTTAACTGCGCAGTTGATGAAAAATAAGAAAGATGTCATTACGTTCGGGGTACTAAGCTGCGCAGTGGTTGAAAATACGGCGTATGTCATTACGTTTGGACTACTAAATGATATTTATGGTAACCCGTGCAGAGGCCTACTCTTTTCTAGGAGGTGTTGATCTGTAGCGTTTATTGATGATCCAGCAGAAAGCATCAAAGTTGACTTAATCCGATTTAAAAAGATCTTGCTCAGACGATGAGGACTAAAACGAGGTCAATCACTTTCTAGAGCACATGGTAGAAAGCTGGTAGGACA
The DNA here is from genome assembly GCF_982258835.1 of Parasteatoda tepidariorum. Classification (NCBI taxonomy): domain Eukaryota; kingdom Metazoa; phylum Arthropoda; class Arachnida; order Araneae; family Theridiidae; genus Parasteatoda; species Parasteatoda tepidariorum. The sequence continues at coordinate 83,889,282 of NC_141763.1, forward strand.
TGGGTGTACAACTCTTATAACTTTCACAAAAATGATTCTACCATTTTTGAAAGAAAATAGACAAACGTTTAACCCTCACAATTGTGTAAGCATTATTGAAATTAAACAATATCCATTTTTCTAAAAAAAAAAAATTTTGGGAGGATTTCTTTTACATATTATTTATTATTATTTATATTAAAGACATGTAAATATTATTAGTTACTTGTAATAAATTTTTAAAAATTAATATTTATTAGTTTGTTTTCAATTTGTGTTATTTTTATCATTTTGTTCCTCTAAAACTGTAATATGAAGAAACAAAACAATTCAAGCAGCTGGATCCCAACAATCGGTTTTACCATTAAATTAATCAATTTCTGTCAATTGATTAATAATGCGAAGTAATGTGCATTCCAGCTTTTTGACTGATTGTTTTAATTACTTTAACACTGTGGTACTAACATTTTGAAATTATCTATTCAATGATTAATATGAATATTCTTAGAAAACATTGAAGATTTTATCTGTTTTTATCAAAAATCTAACTTTTTAAATGTACTTTAAATTGCATAATTTTTTTATCAAAGTGCAACAGAAGACTTAAATAATAATTTGTTCTACATATGCATAAGTTGTATCCCTCAAAGATTATAATAACATTTTGTACTGACAATAAGTACGAAATGTTAATTTATTATCTTCTATTAATTGCTTGAATGTTAATCGAAGTAATATTAATCAATTAAATTATTCAAAGTTAAATTTTGTTGCTTCAACATTATATTCAAAAATTTTTAAATTATATGTTTTTACGTTCGCCATGCATTGTTTTTACTATGGATTGTTTTTATAACAAATATCAAGTATATATATTTAAAATACATTTAGCTCCATTGAGTGCTCTTACGCCCTTGTCAACATCACCAGCTTTGCCCATGGATAACAAGGATCAACCACCCGTCATAGATTGCGTTGTCACACCCTGGTCAGAATGGTCACCATGTTCCCATACGTGTGGCAACGGAAGAAAAGAGAGGAGGCGCATGATTAAGTTGAATCCAGAAAACGGTGGCAAGCCCTGTCCGTCAAAATTAGTTCAGAGAAGAAAGTGCAAAGATAATTTGCCCTGCTGTAAGTTTCTTGTGCATTTGGCTTTATCAGTAAATCTTTGAAATTTGTACATAATATGCCCCAGTTATGCGTACTATGTCGTACACCGACATGGCTGATGTTGTTGACATATGCCTGGTTAGGTAGAGGGGGTGCGATTGTTCTTGTTTTTTCAGTGGCGCCATCTGTGGTCCAGAATTCGACTTCTACCACACCATACGTCACACCCGTTTATAGAGCGGATCCATTCATGCATCAATTCATTCATCCACAGATCGTAATTTTGACCTGAATCAGAGAACGATCGATCTCCAATCCAGTACGCCCAGAGGTAACAGGGCTGAGGATTTGTTAAATAAAGGAAAACAGAACGGTATATAAATGTATGGATTGTTGCGTTCTCTTTAAAAAGTTTGAAATTTTTTTTTTTTTGTAATTTAATTTTGAAACTAGTTAAAGTATGATAATCTGTGGTGCTGTGCGCCGTGGTAACTCAAGGAATTGAGTGTTCCCCAGGTTCAAATCTAAGCGATGGTTGGTAGATATAAATTCTGCTTCAGGCTCGTATCGACCACAGTGCTGGCCTAAACTATCCTCAATGATAGACGAATCGTGGGTTAGAATCCCTCTGTTGTCAGGAAAACCGTGGGTTTATTTTTCATGTGACGCAAATGCGGGTCAGTTCCACCAAAAAGTCTTCGATAAAAGCCAATTTGTCTCAAAGCTTGATCTAGGAGTTCCCTTGTTTTTTGGATTGGGTTCAAAACTGCAAGGTTACAAAGCTGAACATTGCCTTTCGGCGGTGTCATGAAGTCGTTGAAATGGTTGTTACTTTGAAAACATCGTTTCAAGTTAATATTTGAATGTCAGTCAATAGCGCCATTTTAGATACCACAGTAATCAATGAAAAAATAAACGTGGGCAGCAAAAAAAAAAAAAAAAACTATAATAATTGAGATTTTTATATATTTGGTTTTTTTGTATGATAAGCTACATATTGGAATTTTTTTTTCTCGAAAATAATTTTTTTTATCAGTTTTCTAAAGTTCTATTTCAGTGACAATAGCATTAGCCATAGAAAAAAAATAGTTGTTAAATCACTTTTTTTAAAGCTATCATGAAATACATTGTTTTTTCAATTTCATGGCAGTTATGCTTTCAGTCGACTTGTTCAAAAAATTATAAACCATGGAATGAAGTGCTTTTTTCTCATTTCTTCCTTAGTTTTTCCTACACTAAGGAATTCAGAATCAAATTACGGGATAAAGTACCGTTACTTTGGGTACAACATTCATAAAATCCATTTTCCCGTAAAATATTGCATCGTAATTTTTGCAATACTGTTTAATTTGATTGATTCTTTGATTTTACGGTAATTACTACTTTAGAAATTTCGGAATATCATTTTTTTTTGTTCCGTAACATGTTTCGGTAGAAATGGATTTTGCTGTAAAAAGTAGTAGCGATCTGATTGCTGGTACTTTATACCGTAATTTGAAACGGATTTTTTAGTGTAGTTTGAGTGTAAAATGATGTGCAATAAAGAACACAACTGTATGTTATTCCAAGACATACAGTAGAAACAAAGCTCTTCACAACATTAGTATGTCACTTAAGTTAAATACTAAAATGTGTTGGTCAGAATAGCCTGGATGGTAGGACGATGGACTCTTGTTCGTGAGAACGGTAGTTCGAATCCAGCCGGCCGAAGCCTCACCGAATTAAATGGTGACTGGTGCATGTTAAATCTGTTGGGTCACAAAGTCCTTAATGTTCCCATATCAAATTATACCTTTGGGGGTAATAGATTGGAAATTGATCGTTCTCTGATTCAGGTCGAAATTGCGATCTGTGTGTGAATGAATAGTTGAGTATGAGTGGGTCCCCTCTATAAGCGGATTTGACGTTTGGAAATGGCTGAAGTCGAATTCTTGGCCATAGATGGAGCCACTGAAAAACAAGAACTATCGCACCCCCAGTGCCGTAACTGACGATGACATAATATCTTTTCTCTTTGTCTTTCTTCCAAGTCTACTAAAATATATTTTTAATGTAAATAATCCGTTTGTTTTCGTACGGTAAGTAGCGGCCCTTGGAACATTAGAGTTGAGAAGTTCAGTCAGATTAAATTTAAGTAATGATAAAAGAGCCTTTGCTACATGTCCTTGGTTATACATATTGGTTAGACATATCCTTGGTTTTATTCAGCCTCGGTTACATCTAAGTTCAAGACGCATAAGTTCATACAAGTCTTGGTTACATCTAAGTTACATATAAGTTCAGCCATGACATGACTAACTAACTTCAACTTTAATTTATATTACATTTTTTGCCTTTTGTATTGATATTATAATTGCTTCGAAATCTCAACTACGGTTCTTTTATTAATAAATTTCAAAGAAATATTTTCAGCTTACACTTTATTTACTTTTAATTCCAAAATAAAAATTTATAATTTAATATTTATTCTTTTCCAGCGGACAGATTGGGAAGTAAGGAAGGTAATATAAATTTGCTTTTATTATAGTTACTCAAAATATAAAATGATTAAAAACAACAGTTTTGTCTACTATAATATTATAATTGTCTCTTATTACTTTATATGTATTTTTATATCTCATTTATAAAGTAAACGTTTACTAATGATAAATATACCTTATGTGCTTGAATTAAAATCAGATGCAAATTCAATATCATCATATTTTAATGGGTAAAGAAAAATAAAATGTTAAGACAGATATTTTCAAATATTTCAGGAAAATATTTGAAAATCAGCCCTCTGAAGAAGGGGTATTGTTAATTGTTTACGTTTTAGATTGTTTTGATTTCATGATTTTAAATTAATTGTTTTAAAATATGCCTTCGAAATGAAATATAATTGCCTGCGACTTTGGGAGATATCTCTCAGCTTCCAGTTAACCTCCCGTTTTCGGAAAGTTGTACAAACCAGCGAGAAACACGCCACAAACAAAATGGAAATAATTTAAAGTTCTTGAATTGGCCTGGTACAATTTGATCCATGAAACGAAACTGGTCCGCAGACCGGAGATTGGAGACCACTGCTGTAAGCTGGAAACTAAGTAAAAGGCTTGATGTAAGAATGTAACTTTCGACAAAAAAGTGCTTCCCCGCATTTAAAAAATAATTAAACTATAATTTAATTTCAGAGTATTTAATTTCAGTTACAAATTTAATCATTATTTGTATAAACGAATTTTTTTTGTAACAGATTTCAGTTATAAATTGAGGCACATTGAAATGTTGTTGGCATGATTAAAACTAGGAACAGAAGAGTGCATTGTTTAAAAGCAGATTAGATTCGCAGCTCGTTTATTATTCTTCATATTATTTTAAACTATAGTAAATTTAAGCAAATTTTTGTTTTAATATTAAGTAAATTTCTATGATCGATGTGCCATGGTCAAAAAGTGCTATGGTTAATATTTTACGAGATGGCTCGAAAATTTTATTTTCGACTTTGTCATTTAATAACAGATTACAGATTAAATGAATTTTGTTATAAGCAAATAGTGAACCGTACTATCTCAGTGGCTAAAATTCAGAGTTGTCGTTGCGAGAAACTGGGTTCGATCCTAGGCAGGGGTTAAACCCTACCCAGTTTCAGATCGATGGGCACCACTCTGTCTGAGAAGTATAGGCGGCTAGGGCGCAATACTGACCATATAGCAACCACGTCGTTGGTCTCTACCATAATCCCGGATCCATTATGAAATGTGGTTAGAAGAATTCATTTGCTTGGAAACAGCTCGGAGGCATTTTTGTTTTGTTATTTATTTCTTGCATAGAATTTCGAATTTATTATAAAATGAAAAACAACTTTTATTTAAATAAAAGTTGGCATGGAGAGAGGTTATTGGATGCATCAGAGCCTTAAGTTCTGAAGAGAAAAAACATTTTAAGGAAAAAAGCGTAGTTTTCAGAAATTTAAGTTTTTTTTTTAAAATTTTATAACTTTAACAACTGTCAGGACAAATTGCTTAAGTAAAAGAATCATTTATTATATGCATAATCCGTGTCAAAAAATATCTATATAATTTTGAAGTGCAACAAACAACAAAATCATGCAAAATAAATTAAGAACCAAAAGTTTTAATTAAGTTGCGAATTAACAATTCATAAACAAACACTTTTCATTACGGTCCCAAGAAAATTTCCTGCAGCCTTTATACTAGTAGTTTCATCTTTCAAACTTTTTGTCACATTTTAACTCTTCTTCTTAAAAGATGCCTGCATGAGTGTTCTAAAATTTGCATTTCTGTAACATTCTTTTATTGCTACTAACAATTTGCTTCTGCTATTTAATGTACAAGTTCGGCTTTTAATTAATGAATACGAGAGTAGTTTTAAGCAAGTTAAAATGTCTGAAATGTTTTGATTAAAAACATAAAATTACGAAGTTTTCTTGGAAAGTGCATTTTGTGGAGAATTTTAAGAAAAAAAAGTAGCTGAGTATAAATAACAAAAAACTGTAACACACTGTTAATGAGTGCTATTTTTCCTAGAAATTTGACACTAATTAAACTTAAATCTTAACGTTGTTAGCATTTTTTGTTTTCAATTAAAGCAACTTTAATATCACAAATTTGTTTTGAGTGAATTCCGTCATAAGACAGACATTTTTTTAAAACTATTTTAATATCTTTCACCAAGCATATAGTAATATTGTATAGTTTTTTCAACTAAAAATTTTTTATGAGCTCTGAAATTTATGAAGTATATATATATATATATATATATATATATATATATATATATATATATATATATATATATATATATATATATATATATATATATATACATATATATATATACATATATATATATACATATATATATATATACATATATATATATATATACAGTGGGTGATCGGTTAACGAACAGATCGGTTAATGAACAAATCGGTTAACGAACACTTTCACGGAAGATTTTTGTGTTCGGTTAACGAACACATATTCGGACAACGAACACTTTCAAGAAAGATTTTTTGTGTTCGGACAACGAGCACATATTCGGATAATGAACAAAACGAATTCTAACGAACACTTCTCGGTCTGGATTAAAAAGTACTATTAAACGTTTGTTACATACAAAATAAGATCACTGAAAGGAGAAATATTTAAAGCATGCTTAGTATTGATAATTACTAAATGAAACTTGAATTAACAATGAATTTAAATTTAAAGGTCATTCATTAATTATTATTATAAAGCTTAAAACACTTATGGTTTACCACTCTGAGAATCCCAGAGCATTAAAAAAAATTCCATAATTAAGAACAAACTGCCAGTAATGTGGAGATCGAATCAGAGGGCATGGGTCACGCAGTATCTTTTCAAAGAATGGCTATTTGAAGTTTGTGCCCCGAGCATCAAGGACTACCTTGATACCAATGACTTGCCGTCGAAAACACTGCTGCTATTGGACAATGCACCAGGACATCCAAAGGATCTTGAAGATAATTTGCTGACAGACTTTCCCTGGCTGACAGTTTAGTTTTTACCTCCGAATACGACTTCGCTGATTCAGCCGATGGATCAGGAAGTTATTGCGGCTTTCAAGAAATTGTACACTCGCGCGCTGTTTCGTCGGTGTTTTGAAGCAAGCCAATTCTCCTCAACAATGACTTTAAAAAAGTTTGGGAAAGAAAAATTTAACATTCTTGAAGCTATTCGTATCATTCAAAAAGCGTGGTCAGAAGTCACACAGCGACAGTTGATTTCTGCTTGGCGGAAGCTGTGTCCATCCTTCGTTCAAGCAGACGGAGGTGATCAGGGAGACACCAGACACCCCTGAAATTATGGATGAAATTTTGACAACTGCTAGAGGTCTGGAATTGGAGGTGAACGAGGATGACATAGAAGAGCTCATAATGGAACATGTAGATTAACTGACGACAGAAGAACTCCAAGAAATTTTGAATGAAGGACACCAAGAAACACAGCGAAATGTGTCTCCTTCTGAACAAAAGGAAGACGAAAGAGGATACCAATGCCGACATCTGCCGTTAAAGATCTTTTAAAAAAGTGAGAGGATGTCAGAGCAATGGTCTTAGAATGGCACCCAAACTAAGCTGATGTCAGTAGGGTTGGGGATTTTTACAACGACAACGCTATTAATAACTTACGGAAAATCCTGAAAGAGAGAGAAAAGCAGACGACATTGGACATGTTCTTCAACGCCCCATAAGCAAAAAATGAAAAGGACTGATTAATATTCAAGACTATATGTATGTATTATTTTTTAAAAAACTTAATAAGAAATTATACATTTTCTTAAATTTAATTTTTAGGGTCTCCAGAACGAATTAATCGATTTCACATAGAAGTCTATGGTAAATCGATGATCGGTTAACGAACAATTCGGATAGCGAACATAGTCTTGGAACGGATTATGTTCGTTAACCGATCACCCACTGTATATATATATATATATATATATATATATATATATATATATATATATATATATATATATATATATATATATATATATATATGTATACGAGTGTTGTAAATTAAATAGTGGCAACTTAACCTTGAAACTCACAGAAGGGCTGGCATGCGTAAATAGGGTATGGGTGGGGTGAGGTGGCGCTGTTGTCGATGTGTAGAGTGCAAAAAACAGTCGATTTGCTTAGAAGGGTAGTTGTTGCGTGGCGTTAAAGTGAGGAGTTTCGTTTCCATCTCTCTAAAGCATGTTGTGAAAAGGCTTAATGACGGAAAAAGACGAGATGCTGGAACCCATCGTGCTAATGTCCTATACGGTAAAACATTTGCTCCACAGGCTTCCACTAATCCTCGATAGCATTCTGTTGCATTTTTGCCACGGGCAACCTCGATTGTAAGCCACGACCGCTGATCACCTTTGGAAAACATGCTTTAGAGTGATGGAAAAGAAACTCCTCACTTTAACGCCACACAACAACTACCCTTCTAAGCAAATCGACTTTTTTTTGCCCTCTACACATCGACAACAGTGCCACCTCACCGTTCCCATATCCAATTTGCGTATGCCCGTCCTTCTGTGAGTTTCAAGGTTAAGTTGCCACTATTTAATTTACAACCCTCGTATATATACATACATATATATATATATATATATATATATATATATATATATATATATATATATATATATATATATATATATATATATATATATATATATATATATATATATATATATATATATATATATATATATATATGATAAATGTTAAAATACCTTAAAGAGTGTCAAAAACAGCAATAACAAAATTCATTGATTTTGGTGTCTATTGTAGCCTTAAATGTATTAAAAGAAAAAAAAAAGAAAAATACCGTAACTTATATAAATTTTCTAAAATTTTTCATCTCCATATTCATTAAATTATTATTTTTTTAAATTTTATAATTTCCCGTTGTTTCAGAATATATTTAAGAAACAAATTTGTAAATGAGTACAGCAATTTTTCTGGCAAAAAAGAAGGAAAACAATGTTTTTTAAAAATAATCGATCTTGTCCGTAAGACTTTGAAATTAGTGTCTAGGAAATTTGACTTTGATATATTAGCACACATGAAAAAATATTCTGCACTGTTTAAAGAGTAAATTAATTAGCATTGTCCATAATTATATTTTAAAGGACCTCTAAATTTTATTTTAAGTCACATTTTCTATTGTTTTTTTATTAATTTCTTTTCGTGCTTAATTTATGATGCAATAATATTTGACTCTACATTACCTTTCAAAAGAGATAGGAAGTAAAGAGGTCACTTCATTAAAATGGGAAAAATAGCGTTTGACAATTTTTAGAACTTCTATCGAATTTTCCTCAAAATAAGCAACATGTGGTTTTGAGTCCGAAAATTAAAGCAAGTCATTTGCTTAGTTTTTTAGAATTTTTAAAATTAAATTTTCAGTACAGTTTATATTGATGAAAGCCAAATGTTAAAAAATTTTTATCAAGTAAATTGCACAAAACATAAATACTTGTAAAAAATCTGAAAACAGGAAATTTATACCATATAACTACATTTCAGAAACTGCTGATTGTAGAGTTGTATTGGCAAAAAAAATTGACAGAAAAAATTAATAACAGAAAATCTAAAATGACGTATGCTTTATATCTCAAATTTTGATCGTGTTCCAAAAAATTTTTTGTGTGCCAAAAATTTGAAACCAAAAGTTTAAAAATTTTTCGTGTACCAAAAGATGTTACTGAATAGAATAAAAATATATCTTAATTTTATTTGGGAAAGTAAAATAATGTTTCTTAAAAGCATGTTTAGAATTTTCCTTCTCCACCGTTTTCGATAGTTGCGTTCAACCGAGAAGTGAGAAGCTTTCTAAGAAAAAAACAGTATTAAAAAATTATTACGCACTTTAATTTGACTTAATTGTTATTTTGCCAAGGTTCAGGACAGAAAACGCTGTATATATATACTATATAAACTGATAATCATTAGTTTTCCTTGAGATATTTATCGATTGTCAATAAACTTAGTTTCAGAGTCGTTTTTTTTCATTCCCTTTTTTTCACAGTCATTTTTAAAGTTCAGTTTCAGAAAATGTAAAGTTTTAAAATGCATCCTAAAAATGAAATTAACGTATGGATTTATAATTTTCGGGAACTTACGGAAATAATATTGTCAATCAAACAATATTGAATAATAATATTGTCAATATTGCTTAAAACTACTCTCCAGCAAGCCAATATGTGCAGCATGCCAATAAAGCTAATTAATTCAATAACTTAGCCGTAGACTGTCTACTGAACCCATGGTCAGAATGGACACCCTGTTCCAAGTCGTGCGGTCAAGGTGGTACGCAACAGAGGACGAAGACGGTTAAAGTTCCGCCCAAGTACAATGGAGCGGCATGCGGTCCTAAGATTGAAAGGAAGTACTGCACACTACCGCCCTGCCCTATGCACTAATTTCACTAGGGTAGGTGATAGATTTAAAAAATTAAATAGAAAAAAAAACTTATATCTCTTTACACTTTTTTCTGTGAAAAGTTTGTAAAGGGTATCGACTTTGATGTAACTGTGTTAAAATTTGTCTGTACCAAGTTTCATTTTTTACGCACAAAACAGAATGAAATAAGAAATGTCCCTTTGAAATATTGAGGGTTTGGAATTAAAAGATGATTTAAAATTTAAAAGATGTTCGAGATGAGAATATTAAAGATATCATTAATAGTAAATCTTCCTCAATAGATGGCACCACTACTTGTAAATCACTTAATTTGCTCAGAACAGTTATATATGAATTAAGCTATGTTTAAACTTAATAAGAAAAAATATTATTTTTTTTGTCTGTCGAGCCACTAACTTGGGATTTTACAAATGCGTTTACATCGAAGAAAACTGTAACACTACTTTTACAGAAATCTTCTTTTTCAAAAATCTCTAATATTCCTTTCCTCCAATAATAAAAATTAATATATTTTTAATTGGTATGTGTTTAAAGATATAATGTATCTGATATATTCTACTTATTTTTATACGACACATAAAACAAATTAAACGAAAATGAAGCATCAGTATGTTTCACTATATTGTTGGAAGGCACCCGTCATTTTTGTCCATTAAACTGTATTAACATGATTCTTTATGGCAGTTCCTGAAATTTCAACTCGCTATTGGTTGCCGAAAATTTAGAATAGGCGTGTTGACGAGAACGTTTGGTCTTATAAAATATTTCACTTTAAATTACTACATTTTCCCCGAGTTTGCTGTAGACATATATTTAAATTGGTCCATACTTTAAGAAGGAGATTAAACTCAAAAATATACATCACAAATGTCTGAAACTTATATAGACAGGAACCTTTGTCATTGGATGTGTTAATACATCTGCATGTTTTTAGGCATCTTGGGTTTTTCTCACAAATAAAAAAAATGGGATAGAGGATACAATGAAATTTAATTAATCCAAAATCTCTTTAATGAACAAGTGAGAGTTGCGTTGGCTCAGGGGATAGAGAGCTCGACTCCCTATGAGGATTGACTCTCGATCCAAGTTCGAATCCCAGCAATGGCTTGTGATAAATATCTCGCTCCCAACCCGTACTGACACAGTACTAACGTAAAATAGCTATAGAGATCATGTGTTAGAACCCCCTTGCCGTCAGGACGATTTCGTGATTTTCGTCTTCAAGTGAAGCAAATGAGGGCTTCTCTTTTGACTTTTAATAATGTAAAATATATTTCATTTTAATATTTGCATCTCAGCCGCCCAAAATAAAAGCAAGGGAGTCTTGTCACTCATCCTTTATTTTAAAACCTAAAGTATTGTAAAGTAGAACTTCACTTAAGTAAAAGATAGTACGGTTACATAAAAATAAGAGGTTCGAAATTTGTCTTGAAATTACTGTTTTTGAAAGGAAACATGTTGTCTTAAAAAAGCTTGTTGGGAGTGAGTTGTTATCGACAATGTCAACCTTCATCTATGAAAAGGTACCCCATCATAGAATCTAGTTAACATGTCTTATATACTAGTGAATTGGAATTATATTTTTGTAGTGGTAGATACACTGCAGTACTCCTCCACCATAATGATAGAATTCGATGAGCAGACACCACTAGTTGATTCATTGCAGTTTTTGTGAAAAGCCGGGAGAGCTCTATTAAGATCCCCGTACTTTTTGAGTGCTGAATGTGAGGGGTGTATTAACTTCAGGGTCGTAGTCGCTTCTGTGTTGCCGTTAGCAGTCGAGTGTATGCAAGCCGACGTTGTGCGTGTTCGAGACGAGACTGAGTAGCAACAGTGCGAGGAGGTGGATAATGTCGCAGTCACAAGTAGCAAAGTCAACGGTTAAATGTGTAGCATCCATCGAAGTAGGCGTTTCCAGACAGAAGTGAGCGTTGCTGTCAAGATAGGCGTGATCATATCAAAGTGGGCATTACTGTCAAGATAGACGTGTTCATATGAAAGTGGGCGTTACTGACAAGATAGGCGTGTTTATAACAAAGTGGGCGCTACTGTCAAGATAGGCGTGTTCACATCATGTCCGAAGTTCACCAATGTGGGGAGAGTTGATATCGACAATGTCAAACTTCATCCATGAGAAGGTACCTCTCCATAGAATCGAGTTAACATGCCTTATATACTAGTGAATTGGAATTATATTTTTGTAGTGGTAGATATACTACACGCTCAAAACAATTGATTTTCTCAGAAATGAGAAAAATAAATGAAACTTAATGTCGGTCTCTATTGTTGAATGAATGGCTCAGTTCGGACGTTTTAATAGGCATTATTAATATTGCGTCTATGGAGTGATGGAAAACGGGTCTTTATGTAATAGTCGTTGGAATAGAAGGGTCGCTGGAATAATAGGGTCGTAAGAAAGAGCGTAGACCTTAATAAGCCGTGTTAAACGAAGTAGAATAACAAAATAGGGGGAACAAAATATGTTCTGAGCATGTGTAGTCCTTTTCATAGTTTGAATACTCAGGGTACCTTGTTTTATAAGAGTAGTTTATTGTTATTTATCATATCTCTTATGTTATGCTCACAATGTAATTTTAATGAAGTTTTCAACACTGCGGGAATGTTTTTTTTGTTTTGTTTTTAGTACATTTATCGTCTGAAATGTAATTAATCTGATCATTATGATGTTATTAATTCTCTTATGCCCTGTGACACTAACCTACTAAAGCATTTTTCTTAAAAATATTCCGTACTAATTTATAAGCATGCTATTTGTGTACTTTTAATGCTGATTCCTTTAATGCAAATTCTTCATAACTAATAAAAATAATCAATTTATTACACATACTACTTATATTATTATAAGTATTTAACTAATTTATTATTAGTATTTAATTAATTTATTATCAATGTATCATAACTCTTTGTAACACACAAAATATTTAATGTATATTTCTTATGTTACTATGAGTGCCATTATACCTATTTTAATATTAAATTATATTTGTAATTTTATCGTAATTTGCAATTATTCGAATTATTTAAGTTTTTTGTCAATTACGCTAGATATTTGAATATAAATGCTTCTTCAATATGATAAAACATCGCATCTAAAACATAGGAAATGAGAACACTATTGTTTATTTCCCTTATTAATAAAAATTTAGGCTTACAAATTTCCGATTTCCGCATTGCTAATGTATTTTTGTGGTTTGAGGCTTTGAATTTGTTGACTTCAAACTTATATCCAGTATTTTGCAATGAGCCAGGCTAATTAGAAATGTCCTCAGTATTTTTTTAATCTGCCTGATCTGGTTACTTACAATTAGTTCACATGCCTTTAGGCTTATCAGGACTAAAAACTTTTAATTCAGAATAACTTATGGTTGTTGCATTGAACATTGAATAAAGCTAGTTATAATAAGTGTTTACGCTGGTTATAATAAGTGTTACGCTAGTTATAATAAGTGTTTGGTATTTCTGGACTTATTACTTAGTAATAAGTCTTAAATAAATTAAGGTAATTTAAATAAATTAAGCTAATTAAATTATTGCTGATATATATTTTATTTCGTGTCTTAGAGGTATCTAGTCTAACTGCAACATGCCTAAAGATTTCAGGCAGATAAGAAAATGCTTGAGACTTTTTTTTAAATAAGTCACTGTAAAAACTTCCTGATAAAATTACGGTAAAAAGTACTCGCACTAAGATACCAGTGTTTTTCATAGTAAAATCCATTTTTACCGTACAAAAAAATCTCATGGGTTTATATGGGACAAAAAAACAACTGTACCTTAATTTTTACTGTAATATCTACTGAATCAGTGTACATATTACTGTAAAAGTTGCGGTATAAATGCTTTCAATAAAAATGGTTCTTACGGTAAAATGAATTTTATGGATGATGCACTCAGGGTGTCAGTAAATATTACAGTAAAATTTTTTTGTACTGTAAAAATGGATTTTACTATGAAAAACACTGAAAAGCACTGTAAAAACAAAGGACAGACACGGAAAAACACTGTGCAGCGGGAAAACACTGTAAAAAAATACGGATAAAATTTTATAAAAATTTTATGCGTATTTTTTTACTATCTGATGCAAAGTGCCGGATTATTCAGCTAGCCTACAACTTCTATATCTACTCATTAAAATGTTTAAATTTTCAGAAATGAAAGTTATGCCAGAAAGAAAAAGAATGCCCGTAAATTGACGCATCAGCCAATCAGATTTCTAGGGATAATCTGAGCCAGATGGTGCATAAAGAAGAACAACAAAGAAATTTTTGTGATTCATGTACATAACTACATTATTAATTATGTGTGTCGTAGTTTTACTGTTACCTCCCCTATCCTTCCCCCTTTACCTGAAATATAATTGGTTTCTTCATTAAGTATACAGCAGATTAATTTTTGAAAAAATAGATCTAAAAAAATCATAAAATAAAATATTAAAATTCTGTGCTTTCTATAAACTTTAAGTTTTAAAAAATAATCAATTTCAACATGGAAATATCTATTTTTAGAAATATATATTGTAAGATGATGATTATTATGTATTAAATCATTTGTGTTTCAAATTTTATGAAAGTGTTGAGCCTCAAATTGCAGTGTAAAAATTTCGATATACAAACTAAACAATTCATTAATTAATAAAATAAAAAACATATTTAGATATTTTACAAAAACAATAATTGAATACATGGATAAAAAATAGTATGATTCATTAAAAATTAAAAATATTACTACCGATAACTATTATTAAACTTGTTTAAAACCTATTTTAATACTTAAGGCTTTAAACTATCAATTTACTGTAATTTACTAAAAAATATTCATTTGTATATGGTAGAATGAATAAATTAACTGATTTAAAGTATCAAACTCATAATCAGTTTAAAATCTTAAGAACTAAAGAAAGCATAATTTACGATCTCATTGCAAAAATTACTAATCATTTTCTTTATTGTTGATTAAAATAAAATCATGTTTTATATTACTATAAAGCGTTGTTATATTTGAATACATATCAAAAATGGGAAATTACCCAATAACATATCCCTTATTGTATTAAGCATATCATATAATAGATAATCTGTACAAGATTATAATATATTATAATCCCTGCTCTTAACATATTTATTTAGGATTTTTGACTAAAAAATGAAATTAATCTGACCAATACATTGGAGGTCATAGTAGTTTCAAATTTTAAAACTGATTTAAATTTGTTTAATATAACATCCGCTGACGACAAATATATGCAATAAATTTTTGAATTGTCAAATAGTCGCTTGCCGGTCTAACTGCTCAAGCTACTGTTAATTTCTTTTCCAAAATACTACACATTTAAGACAAGGTTAGGTTAGTGTTTAAAAAATGCTGTTTTTTTTCTTTAAGAATGTGTTACTTTTAAGACTTGAAAAAAAATACAATTATATCTTAGCATTAACTGATAAGGTATCGTTCTTCCCAATTTATTTAAAAACTAAAAAGTTTAAATTTCAATACTAAATATTGCCTTTCAAATAACACAAAGTAATATTATATAAGAAGAATTGATTATCCTATAAACAAAAATTGGTTGCGTTAAAAGAATTCCTAGTTCTAATTTTGAAACTATGCAGAACTTATTGAAGCCTTATTTGTAACGTATATTTTATACTTGCGAAAAAAATATCAAAAATTAAATGTTAGCATTCTTGTGAGCATTCCTCATTAAAGTATATACAATCTTATGATAACATTGTTATGAATAAGTAAATATATAAGCAATGAAAGTTATAATCGCGTGTCAGTATAAAATTAATATAATTTATTTGTTTTAAATTTGCGCGTAAAACTAAATCAGTTACAGCAACGTTTAAATCATACTATTATATATTTCATGTTAAAACAGTCATTATCGTACATGTTTAATTGGAATATGTTTGCTTGAACATGAAGAAACTTTATCATAATATTGCGGTATGTTTTATTGAAATAAGTTTATTAAAACACGTAACAACATTATCATAACATTACTTCATTCTTACTTACAATTCCATCATTTAAGCATGTAACGACATTAGCATGCAATAATATTGCTGCATGTTTAATTAAAATATTGCATTTAAACATGTATCAATATTAACACACGATAATATCACTGTATGCTTTATTGAAATACGTTAATTAAAACATGTAAGCTGCATTCTCAATTGATGTACGTTCATTTAAAAATGTAACAACATTAGAATATGATAATATTGTTGCATATTTAATTAGAATGCGTTCATTATAACATGTAAAACCGTTATCATAAGATAATATTGCTGTAAGCTTAATTGAAATTTGTGTTTAATTAAAATTTATTATCACATGTTTAATTTATCAAATTTAAGTTATGTGTATTAATTTTTTAAGAAACTAGCTAATTAATACGAGAATCAAGACTCGAAAGTCACTTAAATCATTTCGATAATTTATTAATTTAATTCAACTCAGAAAAATATTTAATTCAAAAACAGACTACATCTGTATCCAAACTGAGTAAACGTAATTTATGATATTGTTTAATGACAAGAAAATAAAGTAAAGAGAATTAAATTATTTGACATGAAATGTTTTGATCTTTTTTTCAAATTAATAAATTGTTGAAGCCAAATGTCGCCAACCCAACCCTTGAAGTGTAAGTTACAGTATCTAGTTTTAATGATAGAAATTTTTTAATACTCTTTAGAATCTTAGAGTAATAAACGTGATGAAAATAAATACAACAACAAATGTCTTCCTGCAAATTACTGAAAGATTTATTTTTAATTGTTTAATTATTTTTGGAATGTTTATAACATTTCTGTCTGGTTGCATACGTTTATGTGAATGATCTTTTTTATAAATATGTTGCGTTTCTTACAAGGTGATGTTGTGAATATACTGTTCTATTTGTATAAAAATCTAAAACAATTTTAATGAAGGATATATATAATATTCCTTGAAACAAACTGCAAATTTTGCGAAAAAAAAGTGTTGCTTCTTCAAACTTTAAGGTGTTATGAATTTATAGAGTTTAACGAGAGTTTTCAATGATTACAGTTTCAAAATTGTTATACATAGTAGTTAATATTACATTAATGATTTTTTGATAACCAGCTTAAACATTTCTTTAAGCGCACTAAACACACCATTTGATTCTTCAAGAATTTGAAATTATTTCATTTTTGCATATAATAATACGTTCACAAAAAATTTTTATAATACATTTATAATTACAAACTCTAATGTTACATAATCATAAATTGCATTATTAATTATGCTATAAATATTTTGAAAAAAATTTAGTTTTATAAAGTACAAAGGGCTGTATAAAATTGGGCCATTCAAAATATATAAATAGGCTTAAGCTACATGCAACGTAATAAAGACAGCCAAGCATAGTTATTGTAAATAGGTTTATAATTTCAATATTTTCATATTTTGTTGTCATTATAAGCATTTTTGAGCAATTTTAATCCTATATATAAACATTTTTAAACAATTTGAATAGCAAATATTCTCAACCAAAAATATGCATTCGATTTTTAAAGCGTATAAGAGATTTAAATGGAAAACTAAAGCTTCTTAGTACAAATAGCAATTTTAAGGAAAATTAATTATCGAAACTGTTTTTTTTTTAACAAACTAAAATAATTTTGAAGAATCGAAATATGTGTCAAAAATTTAAAGTGCATTCTTTTTTCCTGTTTCAATTTCTTTCCGTAATATTTAGGAGAAATAACAAAAATGTTCGCATTTTTTTTTTACAATATTTTATCGATGTTTTTAAATAAATTAATAAACTTCAGTGCTAATAGCGTTATGCGTTTCATAATTTCTTTTTCATTATTTTTTTAAAACATTTGAATTCGCCAAATAAGTAAAACAATATCAGTTATAAATTACATTTTATAACATTAGGGAAAAATAAAATATTTTTAGAAGAAGATTATGCTTTTTATTCCATTTGTCTATGGAGTGAAAAATAATTAAGCTCCATTGTTTTTTTAAAATTCCATTGCATCATAATATTGTAGTTAAAATATATTTATACAATATGGAGTTTTTATCTATGCTGATAGATGCTTCAAATATTAATTATAACATGTTACATTTACCAATAAAAAATATTATTGTATAGAGTAAAAAAAATATGGTAAATTTTTCTGGTTAACGCTTTATTGCTAAAGCTTTATTGGTAATCAGTTCATTTTTTGTATTGGTATTTTTTTATTTCAACAAAATTTCTTTTTTTTATTTGTTCCTTAAACTGTTTTTGATGATATTTTATTTAAATATATGTGAATACCATATCCAAAGTTGCAACCATGTCTTCCTCGGTTTTTCGATCAAAACTGTTATTGTTTATATGGTAGAATAATAAAGTTCTATCTTAGATTTTACTCTGAATTCTTTCTTTTTAAACTACACTAATGTTTGTGAATGAAAATTGCAACACTGTGATTGAAGTTTCAGAAATTAATCATATTTACACAACATATCAATGTCAGTAGTACAAACAATACCAGCGTAATCACTTTATAATTCTAATGTTAGTTTGTATTGTATTTTTTGTAAATTTGGTTCAACTGTCATAGTCTCCTCGTGGTGTTGCAATTTTTTAAAAAAATGAGGGTAAAATTAACTAAAGCATCACACAATACAGTAAAATTACATTTATTATACAATATAATAAAAATCTACATATTATACAACATTAATATACATATCCCCAACATTTTGGGGGATTGTAAAATATATTTCCTATACTCTGTTGCAAGTTAAGAAAAAAACATTATCCTTATGAAAAAAGCCTGCCCTCATCAAATGTAAACCAAACCTATGCCAAGCTCTCTGCACGAACGAATATCAACATCACCAACTCTTGAAGCGAAGTTTCACAGCCTTCGTCTTGTTTTCTTTTTAAATCGTGTGAAATAAGGAAGACAAATATTATTGAATAATCAATTAACAAGTTGCTAAAATTAATAAAAATGATGTCCAAAAATTTTAACAAATCTACGCCTTTCTGTTCGCATTTAAAGAAACTGATGAGAGAATAATAAATATTGCTTGTTGCAGATGATTTTCTTCTATAACGAAACAAAAGATAAAATTCATTATCTCGGATTTGATTTGTTAACGGTCAGATTAGTTAAAGGTAATTTCATTAGTCAGCATAAGACGCGCCATTCTTCGTGGTCCAATCAAATCCAATGTTCTCGCAACGTCATATAGCTGTTTCTTTTTCTAGAAGGAAGGTTCTCCTTATTTATTCAAATATGTCACCACGTCAGGGATTCCAGAAAGACTACTGAACTATAAATTTTTTCTTACAATTCTATGCTGTATGATGTAAAAGATGGCACGATAGATTCTATGATGCAAAATATAGCATGAATTAAATTTCTGTCTTGCGTGTTTAACTTTGAAAAGCTTTCAGATTGTTTTGAAAGCATATTTGCATAATTTGGCAACGAAATAAAACGGAACTATGTGCATTTGTGGATGATTACTCGAATCCTGTTCCGCAATGGTCTTTTCTTAACTTGAAACGGCGAATAGTGGTTGTGAATTAGGGCAAAACTCCTTAACACGAAAAATCCTTAATGCACACTAAATATAATAATAATAAACAACATAATAGCTATTATGTTTTAATTGTAGTTTCATATTGGATGCCTCATGTCAGAAAAATTTCTCCCTATATATTTTGAAGATAAACTGAAAACTTTGCCCTAATCTCCCTCAAAAAACTTGATAAAATAAAATAATAATTAAAAGAAATTATTAATAAGAAAAAAATAGTAAAGAAAATTATTTAAAGAAATCTACGGCTATTTAATGTGTAATGTAGTATATTTCAGTATCGCTCGGATAATTTTTTTTGCATTATATAGCGAACAGGGTAACATCATTTTAAGCGAACTGGGAGCTGATTTTTTAAGAAAAACAAGAGCTGGAAGTTGCTTTGGAAAAAGAAGAAAAAAACGTATTATATTACATATTCAAGCTAACTAAACTGCTCTAGAAATTACGTCTTCAGTAAATACAAAAAAGAAGAGCTGGGAAACCCGGTAAAGGACTACTTATTTGAAAACAATCAACTTTTTGAAGAGGAATAATATTTGAATTTATTCCTCTTCAAAAAGTCATAGTTGTTTTGAGCATAATTTTGCCATTGAAATAAAATATCTGTCAAAGAATTATAAAGTATATACCTAGTGTGATAATCCTTAAAATGTCTGCTAATTTAAGTTTTTACGTGGTAAACTTTTGAACTAGTCGCAAATACTGAGTGGCACCGTAAAATATTCTGAATGAAACTACGGTAAAAAATACTGACATTCAGGGTCCAGGTATTTTTTTTCCCGTAAAATCCATTTTTACCAGAAAATGTTAGGGAATAAAAATTATTATATAACCATAATTTTTACAGTAATAATTACCATAAATTACTGAGTTACTGTAACTAAATAAACATTACTGTAAACAGTAATTTTTACAGTAATAATTACCATAAATTACTGAATTACTGTAATTAAATAAACATTGCTGTTAAAATTACGGTATTTTACAGACAAAACTAAGGTCTGGTAAAAATGAATTTTACGGTTACTGTAAAATTAATTTTCACCAGAAAGTGTTACGGAATAAAAATCTAATATGCCGTAATTTTTACAGTAATAAATACCGTAAAATTATTGAATTACTCCAGCTAAATTAATATTGCCGTAAAAATTGCTGTATATTTTACCGGTCAAAATGGATTTTGTTGTAAAAACAAATTTTACGGTAAAATGGATTTTATGGATGACTGTAGGTACATTATACCGTAACTTGATCTGGAATTTTTCACAATGTGGTAGGTAAGTTCCTGCCTATTATTTAAATCATTTATGATATTATTTTTCAATAAAAATTAGCAACTATAATTAATCAAAAACGTATTCTATCTCTTGTTATTTACAACTTCAATCCAACGTTCACCACGATTTTCAATACTTCTAGGGTAGAAACCAGCCGGTTTCAATTCGTTTTATTCGCGCTTCAATGAAGAATAGACAGCCAGAAAGAGGTGCGTTGTTGACGTGCAAATTTTATATTTTTAAACTTGGCATACCAATTACGAATGGTTCTTTCAGCTTTAGAAGTCACTCTATACAGAGCACAAATGTCACGAGCAGCTTTTAAGCCCTTAGGCTGCAAACAAAAGGAAAATAGGACTCGGAAATGCTCTTTTTTCTAAACTTGACTTGAACTGAAAATTATCTAAACCAAACTCGAAAAGAAGCAAAATATAGATTTCTGTTGAACGAAGCAATCTCATTCGAATGATTTAAAGCATCAGGCCAAAAATATTTAATGACATGAAGGATGTATAAAAATGTACAGTGAAAAATATTCCGGATAAAATTAAAGTATAAATTACTGGCACTTGTTGTGCATCATTTGTGAACTCCATTTTACCGTCTAATCAATTTTTATTAGAAAATTATTATACCATAATTTTTACAGCAATATTTATTTAATTAAAACTATTCAAAGGCTTTTGTGGTAATTATTACTATAAAAATTACTGTATATCAGAATTTAGTTCCGTAACATGTTCCGGGAGGATATTTTTTGCGTACTTTTATCCAGAATTTTTTAGAGTAGGAACTTAACTTCAAACCCACCGGTATGTCAACGGTTTTCAGTTTATTAAAAAAAAATAATAATAAAAGATCCGCAATTTAAAGATAACAAATAATAAATAAATAAAATCAGAACACGAACGTAGAGTGTCAATAAAGTATCAAATGCATAAGTAAATTATTGTTAAAGATAAACGCAATAAAATATTTATTGCGTTTATCTTTTAACATATACTAGAAACTTTTGAAGTTGAATAAGTCTCTTCAGTTTCTTAAAGAAAAAGATTTAACAACCCCGAAAACAATGGCGAATGTGACAGCAATTTTTAAGAATTTAAAATAATTTTGCTTAATACTTCCTATAATTCGGGTTAATTGTAAAATTTTAACTACGCGAGTTTTCAAAATTGGATAACTCAGAATCATTCGACCGATTTCGTTCAAATTTTGGATTCTGTAATTAAAAATTGTGCAATTTATAGTAATGAGAATATTTGTATGCCTCACAATTCAAAAGTTTTTCAACTCCTTTTAATAAAAATAATTTTTAAAAAAAATCAATAAATAATTTTTAAAAATCAAGTATGAAAATGATAATCATTAATCGGAAACGAAAAACCATTTAAATTGATCTATTACATGACAATTAAATTGGTCAATTACTATTAATTATAGTGGCGTAAATAATATTCCTGCAAAACCCCGCGGATGTCAGAGGGCGCGCAATCCAGATATTAACCATTACATGAGGGAGGTGCCAAACTCTTGATGTGCCACCCGCGGTAGCTCCTGAACATAATAAAATTAATCATTAATTTTTTTTTAAAAAATAAAATAAATTATATACTTGATAATTATTAATTGCTCATTAAAGTTTTGATCCGCCAAATCTAAATCAATGCTATTTTTCGATCTCTTTTTTTCGGTGGATTTAAAAATGGTGTAATACTGATGGTTGGTGTAATAAAATGGTATAATACTGAGGTGGTTTTCACTTTTTTCAGTTTTTAGTTTCTAAACGTCTTTAAAATTCTAATGTTTTTATTACAACAAAAGTATAATGCGTATATTTCGAATTTTGGTAATCACTTTTGAAGCTCTTTATTTGAGTTTATCCAAGTGACTTCATAGTTAATCTATGTGATTTCATAGTTAATCCATGGGATTTCATAGTTAATCCAAGTGATTTCATGGTTAATCTAAGTTATTTCACAGTTAATCCATGTGATTTCATAGTTAATCCATGTGATTTCATAGTTAATCCATGTGATTTCATAGTTAATCTAAGTTATTACATAGTTAATCCATGTGATTTCATAGTTAATCTAAGTTATTTCATAGTTAATTCATGTGATTTCATAGTTGATCCAAGTAATTTCATAGTTAACCCAAGTGACTTCATAATTAATCTAAGTTATTTCATAGTTAATCTATGTGATTTCATAGTTTATCCATGTGATTTCATAGTTAATCCATGTGATTTCATAGTTAAGCTAAGTTATTTCATAGTTAATCTAAGTTATTTCATAATTAATCTAAGTTATTTCATAGTTAATCCATGTAGTTTCATAGTTAATCCATGTGATTTTATAGTTAATCTATGTGATTTCATAGTTAATTTAAGTTATTTCATAGTTAATCCATGTGATTTCATAGTTAATCCATGGGATTTCATAGTTAATCCATTTGATTTCAAGGTTAATCTAAGTTATTTCATAGTTAATCCATGTGATTTCATAGTTAATCTAAGTTATTTCATAGTTAATCCATGTGATTTCATAGTTAATCTAAGTTATTTCATAGTTAATCCATGTGATTTCATAGTTAATCGAAGTGACTTTTCCATCGTTATACCTCGATCGTTCGATGGAGGTTATAGTCGGATTTCCACGTGTTTCTTAAAATACCGATTTTTTAATACGATATTACAACGACTCGCGATTTTCGAATCGTGCAAATAGTAATCACTTTTGACGTGCTTTATCTGTGTCAATTTTATCCTAAATTCAAGCTATTTTTCTATCGTTTTCGGCGCTACGCATTCCCACATTAATTAATATGTATTAATACGACACTTAAATCTTGCATTTATATGGGCACTTTATTTGTGCCGATTAATTTGCAAATCAAAGATATACTTATTATAATACTATCATCAGCCATTGCTAAGCTTTTCCATGGGGTTTAACGTGAAATTCGAATGTGGGTTTTTAAACTGTTTACCGTTTTTGAACTTTGTTTTTAATTTTTTGTAGCTTAAAATAGTGCTTAGCTATTTTAAGAATTAACATTCATTAAAATGCCTTGTAATTCACTAAATATAAATGTTTATTAAAATGTTTTTTTTTCTGTGCACCCTTATTTTTCTAAGGGGTAAGTACCCTGATTACGTATACTCTTTCCCTTAAAAGAAGTACTGCCTTCCCCTTTGTCAGTTACACTGTAACCACAAATGATGAATTAGGTTAGAAATAAGGTTAAAAATATACTGAATTGAATCCCAACTTAATAATTTATTTAATTTTGTGCTATAACGTTTTGAGATATATGTTTTGTTTCATTTTAAACTAGTTTAGACCCTATGCAATTTATTTTATTCAAATACTTAATTTGCATTTATACTGCTGAATAAAATAGTTATTTTTTTCTTTTATTCAAGAACATGAAAGCTAATTTGTTTTAAATATTTAAAAAAAAACTTTTGTAATAAAAAAAAATCTCTTTTGCCCCATCTTATTATTTTTTTTTTTTTTTGATGAAAAAAAATTATTTTGAAAAGCATCAGTTTGGCTTTCTTCAGTTTTAAATAAATTTTAATATTTAAAAGAATTTAATTTTATACAAATATATACTAAATTGACTGATAAAAAAGAAAAAAGAATTAATTAAAAGAATTATGAAAACAAAAAAGTTATAATAATTTAACGAAAATTAATTTCATGCTAATATATTACTAAATTGACTAATAAAGAAAACTGAGTCTAAAACACTGATGTTTACATTAAAACTAACAAAATGCAGTCAATATATCTTAAACTTGGGCACGTAGCCCTTTATTCAAAAAGGTAGTGCAAATATATGAATTTCAACATTTTTTTTCTTTCTTCAGATATTTTTTAACTCATTTTCCAAATTATAATAATCTTTTACTAAATTTTGAATATAATTCTTGGAAGATAGTGAGTAATTTCCTCGTATTATTACGTTAAATTTCATTTAAATATCGTTAGTCAATAAGTGCATACAATGTCCCAATTTAGTGCCTTTTTTAAAAAAAATTCCGACTTTCCATCTTAATTATTATTTCTTTATAAGTTAATAGTAAAATAATTTTAAATAAAATATATAAATTAATATAAATTTAAATAAATGAATAATTTTAAATTTTCGAATGCCTTTTTTATAGTGTTCTTGTTTCATATTATAAGTTTAAAATTTTTTTTGTTAAGTCTAATGGCGCATTTATAAATCTTGCAGAAGGGGGCAAAAAAAATCTATCTAAGCCACTGATTAATGAGATAAACTAAAATAATCAAATTAAAAAATATGCTTATCAAATTAGAGTGTTTCTTTTTTTTATCGTACAAACTTTGACGAAGAAATTAGAATTTAAAATTTTGAAGAATTAAAATTCCTAATTTAAGAAAGATTAAATGTTAAAAAAAATTGCAGAAAATAAATTACGTAAGAAATGTTCGAAACAGCTGCGTATATTTTAAGTTCTAAAATTATAATCATTACTCGGAAGCGGAAACTGATTTAAATTGGTCAATTACACGGGTTGTAATTTGATACGAACTCATCTTGACGACACTTCATACTTATCAACTAATTAATCACATGGAGTTGCATTTGATGTTCTATGTTCTAATTTGAAAAGTTTATCTGTTTTGAGGCTTATGATATTGCGTAAGCAATGGTCTTGAAAGTGTTCTCTCTTATTCTAAAAACAAACTCTCACATTTATGTTGATAGGTTCCAGTTAGTAAAGAGATAACTTTCTAGATGGCCGTGAATTCATTTTAGATGTAATCGTCTGCTTTTGAACACATCGGACGAAAAAATAAGATCAAATAAAAAAGCTCTCTTCTTTTGAATATATTTTCTTTGAAAAGAGAGAAATGTTGTGTTTTAATAGTGATTTGTGAATATTATTTTTGATAAATAAGTGTTAGCGAGATGTGAAAAAAGTAGTAATTTTTTATTATAAATCGTTTACAACTGATCATCGGAATTAAATTAATTGTGTTATCGTTTGAATTTAAGTTTTGAATATTTTGAATCGTCTGAAATCGCAAAAGAGGATTCAAGTTAAATGCAAATGCATTTAATTTTTTCATTTTATCCAATTTTTGAAATATCTAAATTTTCCTAGTCGATAGTATAGCAGACGATTAAAAAAAAGTTGAATAATTTTGTGTTTGTGACATTAGAACGGTATTATTTATTTATTTTCATCGAAAACTGTCGTCTTCTCTGTATATTATTCCAAGAGAAAGTGATAAGTATGAAGAGTTCAGTAGTATACTTGGTATTTGTACAACTTATCTATTATGTGGTTTCCGAAAATTCAGTATCAGATGTTGAACCTCGTATGATACCTCAAAACTATCCATCCAGATGTCGGAAAACAAACTTTGGTTCAGAATCACCAAGAACAACATCAACAGAAAACGGTTTTTATATAAAAATATCTGGCAAACCTACCAAATATCAACCAAATGAACAATATACAAGTAAGTAGTCTGAAAATATATTAATGCGCAATCTATTTATTATATATTAATATAACTGGCATGTGTACTCTATAAAAAAGTCCGAATAAAATTACAGAACAAAGTAATGGCTCTTGCGGTGCATCAGCTGTAAAATTCATTTTACCGTAAAATGTGTTTTTGCCATAATATATTATACCGTAATTTTGACATTAATATTTAATAATAATAATTAATAGTAATTTATTTGGTGCGATTCAGTGATTTTACAGTAATTATCACTGTAAATATTAAGGTATACCAGATATTTTGCTCCGCAACAATTTCGGGTAAAAATGTACTGGCACCTTGAGTGCCGGTAGTTTAATACGCATTTTTTTAAATAATTAAATTTCATATTAAAAATTAATTATTATAATTATTATATTGCATTATAAATACAAAAATCTAAAATTCTTAAATATGCTATGTTTTAATTATACATTAATATATCTGGTATACTTTTAAACATCTAATTTTATAAAAAAAATTATTTTATTCTTTTTTTTAAAAAAAAATTAAGCATAGAAACATTGTAATATTAGTCAGAGTATTATTAAAATAGGTTTAATTTAGCATAATTTTTTAAGAAATTAAAAAATATATATATTCTATTAAATAACCTATATTATATATCATTGGTGTATATTTTAAGAAGCTTACTTTGTTTTGCTAAATTAAGTTTCGCAATTTCGTTATAATTTTTTTTTTCAGAAGTGTAATTTTGCCCTAGTTTTAAGTCATCAACAATAAAACTATTAGTACTATTGAAATATAATTAATAGTTAGTGAGCTAAAACATTTGTGTATTTTCATATATTATCAGCATGTTAGGATATCTTTTCTTACAAATAAAATTTGTTTGCTTGATTAACTGACGCTTTTAAAGGTAAAATTGTTTAGGGAATTTTTATGTTTCTGTCATCTACTTGGAAAGCGGTCTTTTAAAAAATCAATCTAAAAATAGTTTCAAAATGTCTGAAAACAGTTTGAAAGAATCTTAAAAGAATAAAAAAAAGTGTTTAAAAAGGAATGTAAAAAGAGAATCGAAAAGAATTATAAAATGAATCAAAAAAGGTGTTTAAAAAAGTAAAAAGGGAAGAATATTTAAAAGAATCTAAAAACAACTAAATAAGTGTTTAAAAAGAATATAAAAAATGCAGATTCTTAAACAATTTTAGAAGAATCTTAAAGTGTTTAAAAGGAATAAAAAAAGAATGTGAAAGGATCTATAAAGTGTTTAAAAGGAATAAAAAAAGAATGTGAAAGGATCTATAAAGTGTTAAAAAAAAAGAATCTGAAAAGTGTTTAAAAAGAATATGAATAGGAAGAACCTAAAAGAATCTGAAAAGTGTCTAAAAAGAGCCTAAAAAAGAAAAAATTTAAAAGAATCGAAAAAGTGTTTAAAAGGAATATAAAAAAATTAAAATCTAAAAGAATCTAAAAAAAATCTATGAAGTATTACAATTCTCAACTTTTTTTCTTTATTCTTCAAAGCACTCAAGATGTCTGTTATTTTTCGAAAAATATGGATCACACGATTCCACGAAACACTTGAAAAATAATTCTAGTTACACAATTTAAAAAACTTAGTTGACATCATTGGCAAATGAACTTACATTAAGTATTTTGAAGGGGAAATTTACAAGAAATAATGCCTAGTTTTTTTTAAATCTAGTAGTAAAGGTGACGGTACAACAAATTCTTTTGATGCTACTTATTTATAATACCGAAATAATTATGTAAATTGATAGTTTTTTTTTCCTTTTTCGAACATAATTTCATTATTTTTTATTGAACATCAGGTAATACATGAAATTCCGAATGCCTAATATCTTGAATTATTTAACAGTTATTTAATAAAAAAGTGTTTTATAACTCCATGAAGGTGACAAGTTTTACATTTAATGTTTTTATAATCAAAATAATGCAATGTTAAACCTTGAATAACTGATTACTAAAGAGTAATGTTTAGACGTTTCTCTTGCATATGAGAGGGGGGGGGGAATTATATGCCTTGTAATTATTATTTGTTTCAAGGCCAAATTTATGTACCTTCAAAACTTATTTGATCTATTCAGGACGCAATATTCGTACTGTTAGCACTTGAATACGGTGACAAAACGACAAGCTTTATAAGAAAAGTCGTAATAGCTCAAGGAATAGAGCACTCGACTCCGATTAAGAGTTAGCTCGTAACCCGCGTTCGAATCCCATTAACGGCTGGTCGGCGGAAAATGTTTCCAACTTGCGCTGAACATAATGCGGTCATAAAATATCCACAGTGATCATGAGTTGGAATCCCATTGGAGTCAGGCTAATCGTGGGAGGATTTCGTGTTTTTTATCTCCATGTAACGCAAATGTAGGTAAGTTCTATCAAAAGGTGACACCAATGTGGGATCTAGTATTTACCTTGTCTTTGGGGGTAGGTTCAAAATTATAAGGTTATGGAGTTAAATTGTTATAGTCATGAACTCAAAATTGGTTGGCTGTTCGACGCTGGTTATAACTTTCTTCCACTGAAAACTTTTAAATTTTAAGAACTGACAGTTATGGAGCTAAATGAGATTAGAATAGAACTTCTAAAATAAATCCCATATATATATATATATATATATATATATATATATATATATATATATATATATATATATATATATATATATATATATATATATATATATATATATATATATATATATATATATATATATATATATATATATATATATATATATATATATATATATATATATATATATATATATATATATATATATATATATGGGTAATTCTCACAAAAACAGTCATTTTCATGTCCCCAGTATATTTTATGTTTGTTTTACAGCTTACAAAAAAAAAAAAAAAAAAAATTCAGGGAAAGTGTCCTTCGGAATGCAAGCTAACAAAAAAATAAAAATAAAATTATCAATTTTTTTTATATTTATTTTAGGTAATTAAAATATACCAATATGTCATTCCCTCACTTGTCCCCACTGCTAATTTAAAAAAAGAAAAAAATTGTTTCTGAAATAATTTTTTTTTTTTTACAAATTCGTGTTTTTTATTTTAGAATACTGAAATATAAAATTCAAAAAATCAATTTTATATTTAATTTCTGATAAAAATATTAACACAGCACTATTTTAAACTTTGTCCCCAGTGTTTCGCGTCATTCCCTCACAACTATGTTCTTATCACCTGCAATCTTCTCAGAATAAAAATATTTTAATAAAAACTTCAGAAATTAACAACTGGCATCATAGAACAAAATTGCAGTATGTTTCCATCTTCAACTTAAAGAAGCTTTGCTGTGGAATAAATTTGAATGAATCAAACCAGGTAAATTTTTTTACATTTGTCATTCCCTCATGTCATTTTTCAGAGTAAAATAAAATACAACTTCATCGAGAAAGTGGATAATTATATGTTGCTTTCTTGCATGAATATAATTGTATGTGATTGACTTCAGAAATTAATTAGGCCTAACTGTTATTTTTAAATTTTATTGAATTCGTCATTCCCTCACTAGTGTATAAAGTGAGGGAATGACGCTGAAGTGAGGGAATGATTCCAGATGAGTATATTATCAAATTTTTTTTTGTTCAATCGTGCCAGCCAATTTTATTTCCCAAACCTGTAAAAAGTATTAAATATATAAGACTAAATTATAATAAATATTAGATATACTTAGTATGTTATTTTCAAACTTTAGGTAGATGTAACTTAGATAAAAACATGTATTAAAATAAAATATCATTCCCTCACTATTAGTGTCATTCCCTCACTTTTTAAATAGTGAAAATAATTAATTTACTTATTAATTAATTTGAAAAATAAATTAAAAAATTAATAAATTAATTTATTAAACTAATTAATTTATTTATTAAATTAATTAATTAATTATTAATTATTATAAATTAATTAATTATAAATTATTTAAAAAATTAATTAATTTAAATATTAAGTATAATTTATAGGATATATACTTTCTTTATAATGCCATTACATATTTCGATTAATATAAAAAGTTTCAGAGCTTTTTATTCACTTTACGTTTTTGGGATTTTATGAACTGAAAAATGAAAGTTTTCGTGAGAATGACCCATATATATATATATATATATATATATATATATATATATATATATATATATATATATATATATATATATATATATATATATATATATATACAGGGTGTCCCAAAAGGTCGTTTACAAACTTAACATGCTGGTCTGTCATGTCATGATGAACAAGATTTACATAGGAACTTGTGTCCGAAAATTAAAACTGCGACGACGTTGAAGGAGAAGGATGAATGAGTTTAGTAACGCAGAAATGGCCGACATGCATTACGTATACGGCGCCGCTGATGGAAATGGACGAGCCGTGGCACGGACGTACCTTCAGCGCTTCCCAAACAGACGTCAGCCAAGTCATGTTTTGTTTGAACGATTGCACCGCAGATTATGTGAATCAGGTGCTTTCGTAGCACGAAGCCACATCGGTCGAGAACGTGCTACACGTTCACCTGTAGTAGAGGAAACCGTGCTACAGGAGTATGCCATCAACCCGCAAAGAAGTCTCCGAGAAGGCGAACGTGTCTTGGGTGTAGCTCGTTCCACCATAATGCGCATACTGCACGATGACATGCAACACCCTTACCACTTCCAAAAAGTACAGACATTGTGCGCTGACGATTATCCCAAACGCATTGCATTCTCACGCTGGTATTTGCAACAGCGGGTCACACAGCCAGATTTCCCATCATGGATTTTGTTTTCTGATGAATCCTGCTTTACACGAGATGGTTTCGTGAACCTGCACAACATGCACGTATGGGCGCATGAAAACCCAAGATGCACACGTGCCCATGCACATCAACAACGTTTCAGCGTAAACGTTTGGGCTGGTATTATCGATGACATGTTGATTGGCCCTTACCTTCTACCTGAACGCCTCGAAGGAAATACCTATCGCATTTTTTTAGAAAGAGTTTTGCCGGATCTGATGGATGATGTTCCAGCCGCTACACGCCGAAACATCTGATTTCAGCATGATGGAACGCCTGCCCACTTTAGCTACGCTGTTCGAGAATACCTCGATAGGATTTATCCTAATCGCTGGATTGGTAGAGGCGGACCAGTCCCATGGCCGCCGCGATCTCCCGACCTGACTCTCCTGGATTTCTACCTGTGTCTCGTACACATGAAGTCCATAGTGTACGAGACACCTGTAACATCGGACATGGATCTTATCGCCAGGATCGCGGAAGCAGCAGCACGTGTCCGTGACACTCCTGGCCAATTTGAACGGGTTCGTGAATCCATGCGCCGACGCTGTGAAACGTGCATTGTGGCGAATGGAAGGAATTTTGAGCATTTGCTGTGATGTAATAATGTTTTATAATAAAAATCATATTAACACCGCTATCGACATCATTTTTTTTCTCCTCATCCAAACCTGCACTTATCGCCCTCTAGCGGTCTCAGTTTTAATTTTCGGACACAAATTCCTATGTAAATCTTGTTCATCATGATATGACAGACCAGCATGTTAAGCTTGTAAACGACCTTTTGGGACACCCTGTATATATATATATATATATATATATATATATATATATATATATATATACAGGGTGTTTATAAAGTCCCGAACCCATTTTGATGTTTAATAACTTATAAAATAAAAAAGATAGATTAAAATTAATAACATAAATGGTTAGATAGACGCAAAAAGTTTCATGACCTTTGTCAATGAACTTCCACGTGTGCCCCCTTCGTCGCACGGAGAATATCAAGTCAACAGTGAATTTCACGCCAGGTAGCGGCAAGTATGTCGGCATCCACAGAGGCTATTGCGGTTGTAATTCTGGCTTTTAGGTCATCAATGTTCGACACGATCCTCCTGTAAACATTGTCCTATATGAAAAAAGAAAAGAAAAAAAAAGAATAGAAGAAAAAAGTCCAGCGGCTTTATATCAGGTGATCTGGGTGGCCAAGGAATTGGACCTCCTTGCCCTCTTCTGGTGTTGGAAATACGAAGTTTTCCAACATGTCTAACAACATGTAAAACCAACATGTAAAAAATTTACTATAATACTTTTATTTTACATAAATAAATAAAAGAATAATAATTACAATTATTTGTAAAATTGTATGTTCCCACTGTTTTAAATATAAAGTAAGACTTTTTTCCTGAGTAAAAATACTGTACAGTGCGGAAAAAAACGACCACCTTGAGCAATTCTTCCTCTAATGTTCGGATTTTCACATTCTAGCACTCATTCTTATTGGTTTGAGGGGTGAAATATGCTAATCAATTAATGCGGATGATATTTTAAGTTACGAAATCTTTCGCAAAAACGTACTTTCTCTAAACAAACACACCTCATTTTCTAACGGATTCGGACTTCTGACTCAAAAAATATAGGGGTAGCTGCAATTTGGGAAATATACGAGTAGTTCCAACAGTTTGGTTAAGAAAGCAATCCAAAGTTGGGACACCTTAATCTAAATTTTATTTTTTGCGCTTTTCCAAAGCTTTTATCCAAAGATAATTCCATGCAAAAAAAGTTTTAGTAAGTATTTATTGTTTTTTATTATATTAAATAATAGTCTGAAAAATTAAAGGATTACACTTCTCTGCGCCATTTTAAAGTGTGTAATTTTACATGCCAAGATACAAAATTTGAGCATAATCAGTTGATTGTTACTGCGAAATCGAATTTTATAGAAATTGTGAAAAGTTCCCGAGATATGGTGAAATACGCAAAAAAAAGTTAACGTTAGGGGGTCCAAACTTTGGATAGCACTCCTGACCGTACTATAGAGTTTATATTTCTGAAATGGCGGCAACTCCCTGCATTTTGGAGGTCAAAAATCTGAATCCGTTGAAAAAAAAATATGTTTATTCATAGAAAGTACGTTTTTGTGTCTGATTGCGTAGCTTAAAATATCATCTGATCAATTAGCATGTTTGAGATCACCCCCTAAAGTCACTAAGATTGAGTCCTAAAACGTGAAGATCTGATCATTAGATCAAAAGCAAATATGACTGATCCATTTTTATTTTTTTTTTTGCGTACTGTCGAAAATAAGTTGCCATAAGAAAATTGAGGAAAAGCTAAAAAAATGAACTCATTTCTAGACCGATTTGTAACTTTTTTTTAATCATTTCAAACTTCATTAAAAGATGATGCTTTGATAGACTATGACATCATACGTTTCACCATAACAGCATATCAAGGGAATCATCAGCTGTCAAATGAAGTTGATGTTTATTTCTTCAAGAAGCACGTGTAATATTTAGTGCGTGGTCACTTACACGAGGAAGAAAATATTTTGGTTATTTTTATTCATTTTTCTTTATTATAATTTCCTTACATGGGATAAGGAAGTGTGCAAGTAATTTCTAAAAATTATAATTTTAATAATGGCAAAACACCGATCACTTTAGGTCATTTCTTTAACAAATAAATCAGTTATAATTAGTTACAAAACAAACACTGAGATACCTGAGAAGAACTTTTTAAATGTATGGGGAAATAATAATATAAACATTAAATTCCCTGTTTTGTTTTCAATTATTTTATTCAACCTAAAATTGCACTTGATTTTATATTAAGTTCTTAATGTTTTCATATAAAAAACGCTTTCTTAAGGGTTAAGGAATAACAAAAAAAATATGAAATACTATAAAAAAATTCGATTATAAAATTTCAATTTTTTTTAAATTTACGATTGTTTTTTTATATTACTTCCAACTTAATTTATTATATTATTTTCAACAAAAAATTAATGAAACATGTCTTAACTATTCCTTTTTCTCCGAAAATTAAAGAATAAAAATATAAGAAAATAGTTAAAAAAATCATAAATACAGTTCTTTTCAAAATAAAATGGATCTAGTAAGCAAGGATCTAGCAAAGTTGCAGAAATCTACTTGTAATATGCATAATTTAATAACAAAGTGAATTTATACAAAAATTTTATATTTTTTGGCCCATACAACAATAATTTCTACCAAAATTCTAAGCCTGGAGAAGCGTAACATTATAATTAGATGAAAATACATTAAACCTAGACAAAAATAGACATTAGACAAAAATACTACATATAATTCTATTTCTTTTATATAAAATCAGAAAACAGTTTGTGCTAGTTAGTGAATAAATCCCATAAGGTTATTTGCCAGCATTTTATTATATAACTTTAATAAGGTAGAATCAAGAATTGACATTTCTGTTTTTTAGTTACACTTCGAGGAAAACCAGGAAAGAAATTTCAAGGATTTCTACTGATGGTAGAACCCAAAGAAATTCAAAATGATATTTCTATGAGACAAGATGTGGGGTCGTTCCAAGTAATGTTTATTCCTATAATTTGTAAGATACTCAATTATTGTAATATAGATGAGAAAAACAATAAGTTTCATTTATTGCGCGCATAAGATGCAAGTAAATAGAGCTCTTAAAATAAGTTCAAAATGAAGATAAAACAAAGGAAAACTACAGACATATGAAAAAAAGGGGAGAAAGGGGAAAAGTTTTACGAAAATTACCACAAATAAATAAAATAGAACACAATAAGTAAAAATAACACGTAAAAACAGAAAATAAAAAACAGAATATAACGTAATCTATAAGGCTAGCAGCGAATTCAAATGAACTTATATGAGCGAAAAATTGTTCAAGAATGATTTAAAATATTTTCGTAACAAGATTGCCAGATTGCAAAATATGAAAGCAAAAGCGCAAATTGAGCGTAACTAGAGGAATTTTTTTCTAAATGCATTCTTACTGCATTAATGATGTGCGTTTGATTTGTTAGTTACCTACGAAATTAGTAATTTTCAGGCAAATTCGTGGTTATAATTATTTACTAAATTTTTTTTTACTTAATTTATACAATTCTTCCACGTGCAAATTCATTTCGGGCAAATCCGTGGCTAGAAGTATTTACTAAAAAAATTTTTCTTTGTTAATTTATATAATTTTTCCTTGTGCAAATCCATTTTGGGCAAACTCATGGGTAAAATTACTTAATAATAAATTTTTTTGTGAATTTTTACAATCTTTCCATGCGCAAATCCATTTCGGGCAAATCCGTGACTAAAATTATTTACTAAAAAGATTTCTTTGCTAATTTTTATAATTTTTCTGTGCAAATTCATTTCGGGCAAATCCGTGGCTAAAATTATGTGTAAAACAGGCAATTCATGTTTCTTTCTCTTTTCTATTTTATATTTTTTTCTTGAATAAATACTTATTTTCTAAAATTACTTATTGTCAACTTCTTTAATTTATCCAGTATAATATTACCTTGCGCACATCCATTTTCGGGCCCA
This sequence comes from Parasteatoda tepidariorum, assembly GCF_982258835.1. Taxonomy (NCBI): domain Eukaryota; kingdom Metazoa; phylum Arthropoda; class Arachnida; order Araneae; family Theridiidae; genus Parasteatoda; species Parasteatoda tepidariorum. Next base: position 83,925,079 of record NC_141763.1, read on the forward strand.
TCCTAGGTAACTAACAAATCAAACGCGCTTCAATAATGCAGTAAGAACGCACTTTAAGACAAAACTCCTCCAGTTACGCTCAATTTGCGATTTTGTTTTCATATTTTGCAATCTGGCAATCTTGTTACGAAAATATTTTAAATCATTCTTGAAAAATTTCCCGTTCATTTGAATTCGCTGCTCACTTTATAGATTATGTTTTATTCTGTTTTTTATTTTCTGTTTTCATGTGTTAATTTTACTTAATGTGTTCTATTTTATTTATTTGTTGTAATTTTTGTAAAAATTTTTTGAGTGCTCCTCACACTACTGTATTGTTATATTTTGCTTTGGCTATATTGATACAATATTAGAAAGCCCTCTTTTTTTTGCTGATATAATCGTGTGGGCTGATGAAAAGATTATATCTTTTATTTTCCGGATTTTTTAAAAAATATTTATCTTTTTCTTTTTTATTTTTTCCTGATTTTTATTATTATTTTTTTTCTCCAGTTTTTTGTTATTTTTATTATTATTTTTCTTTCTCCCCCTATTTTCACATGTCTGTAATTTTCCTTTGTTTTATCTTCATTTTGAACTTATTTTATGAGTTCTATTTACTTGCAGCTTACGCGCAATAAATGAAACTTATTGTTTTTCTTAATTTTCGTCGCGTTTTTTTGTATTTATTTATTTTGCTTTTGTATTTATATATATATATATATATATATATATATATATATATATATATATATAATAACTATAAATTGATTTTGAATTCTTTTTTTAAAAGCATAGGCAGATGCTAATTTAATTCATGACATGATATATGTGATATATGTACTTTTGTGTTAAATATCATAAAATCATATATTTATATTTAATAAATATTTATATTTAGCAAATAATTTAAAACTTTTCTCTCTAATAGTTTAAATAATATAAAAAAGAAAATAGGAATTTTTTTGAATATTGACAACCAGTTTAAACCTAGACAATCGATTTTGAGTTTTAATTTTGGCAGAGTATTTTTGAATCTTTAACAATTATCATGGAAGCCTTATAAAAGAATATCAAATCTTATTATATGTATTGACATGCGTTCAATGTCAGCGTATCAAAACTTGCATTCCTCAATTTTCAAAAAATTATGTTACATACATTAAATATATGTACAAAAAAGAACATTTTTTGCGTCTGAATTACAATAATTATTATTATTATTATTATTTTTGAAAAAAGCTTTAATGCATTTTCAGTTTTAATCACACAAATTTTTTTCAATATTCTTACATTAATTTTCACACTGTTGGCATTTCCGGCAAAATTAAATTCCTAGTGCACTTTAGCATCCAAATAAAGTCCCTGTGCTGCCATCTAGTGTGGCAGAAACTAGACGTCCAAATTAACATGACCAACGGTATCTCACCCATTGCGGTGGACCTGAAAGAGTGGATACCACCTCTGGAGAACGCACTAGGCCTGCTCATCGGCAAGACCGATTGTGCAGCGCATTGGAAATAAAAAATATTAATTTTCACGAAACTTTAAAACTAATTATTTAAATTGTTGTTTACTTCTTGACATGGTTCATGTTCACATTGAAGAGCGATAAACTAAATAAGTATTTTTTTTTTCAACAAAAAAAACTTTTTTGGCAGCTTTTTGGAGATGTAGTGAGTAAATATTCTGAAGAATGTCCAAATACGATCGTGAATGCATCTAAGATAATGAAAAGTGAAATCCAGGTAATGTGGAGAGCTCCACCAGCAGGGACAGGATGCGTTGTATTTAGGTAAGTTTTACTGTTACTTTACTTTTACTTATTGCGAACAGTCCATTTCGGACTACTTGTGGCAAAAATGTAATAAATAAATAAGAAGTTGTCCAACTTAAAATGAATACTTCGTAAGAAAATACGCATTTAAAATGCGAACTGTTAATTTAATAATACAGCATATATCCAAATACAACATCCTAAATACTAAATACAACAGTACTTCCTATACTAAGTGCAATACTAAATACAATACTAAACACTAAATACTTCAATTCTAAATACAAAATTTATTCAAATTATGGATATGTGACTAAAATTTTGCTACCTGAGTGATTAAATAAAATTATATTGTCAACAAAAATGAAAATATCATATTTAGAATCCATATTAAGAATAAAATCCATCTTAATATATTAAGAATAAATTAAGAATAAATGAAAATCCATATTAAGAATAAATTCAATCTCTTTTGATATACAGTGGAAAAAAAACTCTTGTATTACGTAAAATTTCCTACAATGTTGTCTGAGATTATCCGTATGCTACGGAAAGAAAACTGGTTGACAGAAGTTTTCTGTAACAAAACACTACAGAAAATATTTGTACTCACCAGATATATTTAATAGGTCAGGATACGGCAGAGAAATTTGGCATGGAGGTAGCTGTATAGCTTCTAGTCTGCATTGTGATACATATTTTTAAAAATTTTAATGCATCTTTTAATTATTCCATTATTTTTCGCGATTTTTGAGGTATGGAAAACAAGCATGGAATCGTCCTGGAAATTTTATTTCAGTTCCCTCGTCGTTAAAATATCACGCGTCTCCCCTGATATGAAGCCAGCACCTCGACAGCCGCAAATGTACGGCATCTGGTTCAATATATCAAATTATTTGTTGCCTCTTCGATACCAATGTCCTTAATATTAAAAAATAAAAAAAAATACCTGTACCCAACAGATACAATATGCGCCAATAGTTACAGAGTTTTCTTGTTAACAGAAGTAATGTCTCGTTTGACAGATTACGATGTAGTTTAACAGCATATTTCTGTAGTTTTTGTAGAACAGAAACTTTCTGTCGGAAAGTTACAAATTATGTTTTTAACAGAAGCATTTTGCTGTGTAAGACTCCATTGGACTCTTTACTGCCGCGATTCATTGAATAAATAACTGTTTAATTTGTATAAAATACTTCAAAAAAGTATATATTAAAATATTGCTCATTCCATGATTTAATAATACAGCTCATTTAACTAAAGGATTGATCTGAAATTGGATTGCTGCTTGATTTAAAAAAATTGCGACCAGCAAAAATAGCAAAGTGTAAAAAAAAATACATATTTAGAGTTCATATTATAAAAAAATTCCAGGTTTAAGATTGCTTTAGTATAATGCGATATATTCAAAATACCTTTCCTTGAATATTAGGAATAACCAGTGAAATATTAAGTTGAAATAAATTAAAAAACAAAATGTAAATTTAAACTTATTATGCTTAGATGGTTTTCCAATTTTTTTTTAAATAAGGCTAAAAAGAGTTTAGAAAATAACAAAGCAATTGTCTTCATTTATCAAGCTATTAAATCATACAAATTTTACGATTTGAATGAAAGGACAGAATGGAAATTTCATTCAATTTTTTTTAGTATTTTTAACACATTAAGATATGTAAATATTAATGTTAAAATAAATATTTAAATATGTATTTACTATTTTTTTTATATAAATAAAGCTCGCTGTTTGAAAATCATGAATCATAATAAAATTGTTGCATGGCAAATAATATTATTCAATCATTATTTCAATATGAATATTAATTCCTTTATTAAATAAAAAATTGACTTCCATTTTAGCAATCATTAGCAAACTCTCATAAATATGAACATTTGTAATTAAATAAATATTACATTTCCATTATCAATGTTGAATAATAAGTGAATTGAATGATGATCACTGTTTAATCTGTGACTGTTTAACAATCACTGGTATTTTTGTTTAACAATTGCTCAACGGGATACCTGCAAGTGACGTAGTGTGGCTATCACAATCCTGATTGGTTTTTGAAACGTGGTATTATCAATTGTTCGTTTCATTCTATTTCGAGTACGCCAAGCTTGTCAAGCATTAATTCTCTGAAGTGACACAGTCTATATTCCTTTAAAAAGATTTCAATTCTCGCACTATATATTTCTTACTTATACAAAAATAGGCACGAAGTCCTGTAGTACATAAACAAATTAATCATGCATCGAAGTTGCCAGGTACACAAATCAAAAAATGATTATATCACGGTTACAATAAAGTACAGAAACAATAATGAATTCCAGTTAAGTAAAAGATGTAGACAAGGAAGAATTATATTTCAATAAATTCGATGCGCGATACGACGTTGCATTTAATTAACTTCACGTTAATTAACATTTTAACTAATGTAGCTCAACTTTAACACACCATTTTGCTTAGAAGAGATCTGTTGGCGCTGACGTGATAAGTCACATCAGTGGATATCTGTGGTCTTCTTCTTTTAGAAGTACAAGTACCCATATTTAAATTTAAGAGAGTATGTGCACGCAATTCGACTTTCTGCAAATTCCTTAAATACAATTTTTTCAGTGAAAAAGTACAAGTATTTTAGAAAAAGTTTTTTAAAAATAGTAAACAAACGGTTGAAGCTCAGTGCCACGCCTACCGAAATTGAAACTATACGATGGATTGCGCTTAATGCATTTTATTTTTCGAGATTTAAATCTCTTTTTATTATCAGTCATTATTTTGTTCTTCTCTTCCCACCATTGTTCATGACGACTAAGAATATTCAAAGTTAGTATATACTGGAAAGCAAAAGTAATTGTACTTGTTACCAATATTATACAGTTACAATTTCTTATTTATAAATAGAAAATTAATTTTGTTTTATGAAAAGTAATTAATTGGTCCCATAAATTTTATTTTCAGAGCGATTGTTCAAGAAAATAAAGATTCTTGGTACATGGATGAAGGTCGCCTAGTGCAAATATTATGTGAAGAAGGTATTGAACTCAATTTGTTAAGCTTTTTAGTTTTAAATTCGTTACCGAAATTAGAGAAATACCGTGAATGTGTTCTAAACAAAATGAACATAAATTTATTGTTTATATTATTCAATTAAATAAGATCGTTAGGTGCAATTTCCATTTACTCTATAATCAACTATTTTTCCTCTGAATTCATGGAAATAACAACAAAAAACTTTAATTCCTTTACTAGAGAGATTTTGCAGTCCTTTTCATCCAGTTAATTTAGTATTTTTCACTTCAGCCAAGATTCACTCTGCCTAATCTCAATCGAACTGCAATTACTTAGCGCTTGCTCAGTGTTGATGTAGTTAAGAGGAAGGTAAATGCCAACCAGATATTATTCAATTTTTGGATCCAAGTATGCATGAACTAACGTTTGAACTTTTTCTCTTTACTAATTGTGAGAACCACATTATTCCCTTGACCTGTTTACTAGACCAACTGCAATTACTAACGTTTCCCTTTTAGCATGAGATTTAAAAGTTCATCGGGAATTATTTGCAAAATTATCTCTAGCTTTTGAGAGCGAAACTCTTCGATTTTGTTGCTTTCCATGCAATGATTACTTAGTAAAATTTTATTTTGTTTTTTGCTTCGGCATGCCCGTTTATTTCCCCTACTCATATATATATATATATATATATATATATATATATATATATATATATATATATATATATATATATATATATATATATATATATATATATATATATATGCAGCAAAATAAATAAATACAAAACAACACGAAGAAAAATAAGAAAAATGATAAGTTTAATTTATTGTGCATAAGCTGCAAGTAAACAGAACTCATTAGATAAGTTCAAAATGAAGATAAAACAAAGGAAAATTACAGACATATGAAGAAAAAAAAGGGGGGGTAAAGAAAAATAATAATATTAAAAAAATTACAAACAACTGGGGGGGGGGGGGAAAGGATAAAAAAAAATTTAAAAATCCGGAAAATAAAAGATATAATCTTTTCAACAGCCCACACGATTATATCCGCGAAAAAGATTTCGTTCTGATATTGTATCAATATGGCCAAAGCAAAATATATCATTACAATAGTATGAGGAGCACTCAAAAATTTTTTTTGCAAGAATTTTTGTAAAATATTTTTTTTGAGTGATCCTCACACTATTATATTGATATTATATTCACACTATTATAGTCACTATTATATTGTCACACTATTATATTCGCACTATTTTATTGTCCCATTGGCCTCTTAATGCCAGAACTGCTACTCTCTTCTCGTTACTCAGTGGGCACCTGTGGCGAAGCCACGGGGGTGAGCAGCGTCGCCCACGTCACACAACCACAAACCGTTTATAGGGCGGGTCACATTCACACAATCACACAAAGGAGAAAGAACATAGAACACAGAGAGAAAGAAACATCCATGCCTTGAGCAGGATTCGACTATCGGCTCCGCAGTCAGGCACGCTAACCACTCGGCCACCTGGTTGACATATACATAAATATATATATATATGTGTGTGTGTGTTTGTTTGATGTTTTTAGAACATATATTTTTAAATGAGAGAGTGATCACATTCACATCAACTATCCGGAATCGATTTACAATAGTACCTAGCGAAAACAATATGATTTAAACGTATTATCTAGATTTGATTTTTTCCCCACTTAAATCGTAATAAAGAATTGATTTACAAGAAACAATTTAGCAAAAATTTGTAATAGGAACTGTAAAATAGAACATAGTTCCGTATATTTCTAAAGAAATTATTACCAAATTATTAAATGTAGGTAATCGATTCAGAAGCTTTTTTAATGTTGAGGATTAGGCCGCCATGTGACCAAAGATTATTCTTTTATATGATTATAAACATATGTTAGCCTGAAAGCTAACGCTATCGTTCATCATTTAATTTAAAGCTACTTAGTAATTTTTTTTAAAAAAAATTGAATCACTATGATTATCATAACTGTGAATGTTTCTCAATCCATGCAAAAGGAAAAAAAAAATTTAATTAATCATTCGTCACTCATCAGTCAATAAACAACTCAATTTGGTTTAATCTTCAACAATAAGTTGATAAAGTTATGATTTGTTCTTTGAGTAGATGACTACAAATATTTTAAATATTTGTATTTTCATTTGATTTTTGTTGACTTGAAATGTAACTAAAAAACATTTTGCATTTTAGAACAAGAGAACCAAGACGAGCAACCAGAAATACTACAGGAGTGTTGTGCATGCGAAGAAGCAAAATATGAACTCTCTTTTCAAGGCATGTGGTCTCGACATACGCACCCGAAAAATTTTCCTGATTGTAAGTTACAATAAGCTAAATAATTCATAAAAACTTCTGGAAATGTTTAAATAAGAGAATAAATGAATTGCATGCTTTATAAAAAAAGCTTATCCAATAGAGTGTGGATGATTACCTCTTACCGAGTTACATTACACCCAGTTTTTTTTCCTATACCCGCCTGTGGAATGACCTACGTCATACAGGCATCTGAAGGGCTGACTTGTCCGCCACTTTTCCCGAGGGGCCAACGTTGACTCCACAGTAAGGACAGATGGTACAGAGAATGAAAGCGCATCCATGCCTTGTCTGGGATTCGAATCCAGAATCTTTCTGATGCAAGGCCAGTTCCCTGACCCAAACACAAGCCAGTCGGCACAGTACACACAGTTGTTTTCCCTATAAAACTGGGAGTGCAATTTAACATGCTGTCCATTGCAATAAATTCTTCTTCAGCCCAAGATCGCCTTAAACAGTTTACCTCATCTAGATAAATTCGATGCTATATTTCTCCATTTTTTAACTCCTAAGTCCTTTAACTACTTCTCTACTCTGTCTAATCATCTTATTGAAGGTCTTCCTCCTTTTCTTTTTCCCTCTTGTGTTTGGAAAGTGATGTTTTTAACGGGATTTTCCTCGTTATACCGAATTGCATGTCCTTCCCACCTTATTTCTGAGACCATGATCATTTTTACTATGTTAGGTTCTCTGTGTATTGATTGAACTTCATAGTTGTAACGGTTTCTAGGTTCTGTTCTTTCTTACTGCAACAAAATATTTTCTTAATATTCTCTCGAAAGTCATCCGTTTCTCTTCGTCTGCTTTGTTAATTGCCCAGCATTCGCTGCTATATAAAACTATTGGTCTTGTACAACAGTATCTTTGTTTCACACTTCAAGTATTTAGAACTGAACTAGTTTCTCAATTGAAGATAAAATCTATTAGCCATATTGGTTCTATTTTCGATTTAAATTTTTATGTTCTTCTTATTATTATTTACTATTGTGACAAAATATTTAAATTGAGCTACTTGTTCAAACTCATATTCACTAATTTTAAGAGGCTGCAGATTTGTGATTCTGTTTGTTATTGACGTGAAAATATCACTGTATGCTGAACTATAAAGTAAATATATTTACTATCTATATGTTCCCTGATCTTTAGAATTTAATGAGTTAAAAATATCCATTATGTAATGTAACAATTAATATTATTGAGCATTGCTTTCTTAACCTGATTTGTTTCTTTAACAGATGAATGGACAACGCATTTTTCTGATCTTATTGGAGTGTCTCATGCCAATGGGTTTCGTATGTGGGAGTATGGCTTGAAGGCATCAGAGGGTGTCCAGGAATTGGCTGAAAAGGGGGCCACAAAGCGTCTAGAATCAGAATTAAAAAATCATGTAATTATGGTCATTTTATGATGTATCACATAAAACTGTCCATTAATTCTTTTAAAATAGGTTATTTAACCATTAGAAGAGTCCTTTTTATTGAAGAAATCTAGCAATAATAAACTGAAGGATTGCATAATTGTAAGAGGACAATACCATGTGTCCAAAATCTCGTAAACACGATCATTAGTATATCGTTTCATGTTAACATAATTATGTTTTGAAGCAATTTCGAAAACAATGTAACGAGTAAACAAAGTAACGCCGAAACAAAAGAACTTTATAATATATGATACATTATCATGGCACAAGATGCATTATCATGATACATGATGCATCATTATGATACATTATCAGGATACATGTTGCATTATTATGATACATTATCATGATACGCGATGCATTATCCAAAGAGCTTCAATATACATGATTCGTTCAGATATATTTCATGTTATCGCAATAATATTAAGGCTCATCAGTTTAAATAATATTTATACAAATACTCTCCATGAAATAGAAATCAAGTCATGTAGAATGTATATAAAAGAACTAATGCTATTTAATTATAATTAATAACTAATTTAAAACAAATTTTTAAGTTATAATAATGTATTAATTAATTACCATTCAATAAATAATTTTAAAAAAAATTATCAATTAGTTTAATTATAGTTAAAAATATAGAATAATTAAAAAGTTAATTAACCCCTTAACGATCGGTAATTTTTGAAGAAAACGGTCATAAAAGTGCCTATTTTGCCGTATACACGTAGTGCTGACATCTAGTTTAAAATAAACTAACTATCTACAATTACCTTAAAAATATCCTGGTACTGCCATCTGGAGTGTAAAACGAGAAATAAAATGTTTTCCAGGCAAAAGAGATGAATTAGTTTTATTCTTACTGGAGCGTTACTACTGAACACTCCAGCCCGGAACTTTCACGGGAGCGAGAAATAAAGGGCGAAACCTCACCCCGTCATTTACACGGGAGCGAGAAGGAAGGGGTTAAATGTCGAACCGTATCACACATCGAATTTGTTCAAATATAATCCTTTTTCAGCTACTTCTTCTACTTAACTTTGATTTAATATTTGTTCATGTATTTCATTGTAACAGTGATATATTTTGGTTTTGTGTACCTGGCAACTCCAATGCATAAGTTTGCTCATGTTCTATTGGCTACGTGTCTATCTTTGCGTTAAGTTTTTGTGTAAATATATAGTGAAAGGATTGAAATTTTTTTTAAAGAATCTTTATGAAAAAAATAATGACTATCTTATTTAAGAGGGCTGAGTTTACTCGAAATAGAATTGAAAGAACTGTTTTGAACGTAAACAAACGCCACGTTTCAACAACAAATCAGGATCGACATACCCACACTACGTCACCTGCGGGCATCTCATTGTAGTTTTTGTCCTAAGAGTACCAGATTTAAAATAATGTGATTTTTTAAGAATAAAAATTATGAAACTCCTATTTGTCATCTGTCACTTACCAAGAAGTAATTTTTTTAAAATTATTTTGTTTCTGAGAGCAGTGTTATCAATAATTCGAAAAATTATGTCAGGTTAGTAGTTGAACAGTAGCTTTCGGTATAAATAAATAAATAAAAACTGCGAAAGTTCTCATGTTTTACTGTTGATACTTATAGTTATGTATATATCACAATTAATTATGCTTAACTTACATAGTGTTCCCAGGCGTGACGTTCATCACCAGAAATAAAACTCGGTATATTTCATGGATACTAATTATCCAATTTGTCCTAAATTTTGTTTCATACTTAAAGGAGCAACCCAAATGCGTGTGGGAAGTTAAAAAAATTTAAACAATAAAAACTCTTACCACATTATTAATAACAATTTCATTTTCAGTCTGACAGTATACGAACCATCATCAAGACGCGAGGATTGTGGTACCCAAACACACGTGGCAAGACTTTCGCCGTGTTTCGTGTTGACAGACGCAACCATCTGATATCCATACTGACAAAACTTGCTCCAAGTCCAGACTGGATTGTGGGAGTCAGCGCCTTGGAGCTGTGCCTCAAGAATTGCTCATGGGTTGCAGAAAGAGTTATGAACCTGTACCCTTGGGATGCAGGGACAGACAGTGGAATCAATTACGATGTAAGAATTGGTTAACTAACACAGCTTTTTAAATAAATAATTGAGAATTGTCTCACTCAATGAAGCAAAACAATGGTAATAAAGCACAAATAAAGGTACAGAAATAGACATACTATAGTTTCGGTTCAATGCACGAACATAAATATAAGCACATGTAAAGTGGTTCATCCAATAAGGAAATATGAACAAGCTTGAATAAGGTATTATATAAAAAAAATGAGGTAATAAACAGGTAACTCGTATGTTTCATGCATTGATGTGGGTTTTGGGGAGAATTTCCATATCGTCAAAAACATCTTGCTGCTATATTATATTTTTCAAATATTTGTAAATCTTAAATTTTTTTAAATTTTTATTTTTTTGCATATACTGTTAATCTAATGTTTAACTTTTAACTGTATTTTTATCTCTTTAGTGTGACATAACCTCTGTAATCTCTGTTTAACTATCAGCGTCATTTATTTTATTGATGACGATGTATTAAGGTGACAGCGAAACATAAATTTTTTTAAATAAAATTTTACAATTTCTGATATTTAGATGTTGTTTATAACATTTTATATTATCACAAAGATCAATAAAATTACTCCCGTAATATTATAAAGTTACATTTTCTGCCTTGTTAAACTTGTTTCTACTTTCAATTTGCGCTCAGACATTAAGGAACGATTTTGTTTATTGAATTGAAACTATAGTATGTCCATGTTTTCATCGTTATTTGTGCTTTATTCACGTTGTTTTACCTAATCCTTACGTAGCACTAAGGATAAGTATTTCAATTGGGTCAGTTCCAAAGCACGGAGCTCGATCCAGATTGTTCTGAAGGTACTATTCGAAAACAAACCATAAAAATTCAGCTGTTTTCATCTTAAGAGAAAAGTAGAGGTATTTTTCCTTGTCTTTTTGTTATAGATAAACGATTTTGTATGGAATTCAAATGTTTTGAAAACAAGATTTTCGCCTGAATACAAAATGCTGCACCGACATTATTTTTTGTCACTTTCTCATCAAAATCAAAATTAATATAAATTATTCATTGAGAAAGTGAGAACGTGATCGGTACATTTAAGGAAGAATGATCAAAACACATTCAGTAGGTATGTTTCCATAGTAAGTTGAAATCATTGGATTGTATTTTATTCTTTAAGATTTTAATTTTCTTGTTGCAATTAAATTTTCTGAAAGTAATATTTGAAATATTGAGGAAAGATTTGTTTTTAAATAAAGAATGACAGCGTCAAGTGAAAATTATGAGTAGAATCAATCACAAATCAACAGTTAAACAATTAGGTACGGTTAAGCATTAAACCATAATGTTCTCAAAAAATGAAGAGATTTAAAGCGAGCTCCAAAAACCCCATTTCGTGAAATAGACCCTCTGTTTTACCATACCAGCCATTTATCCAAATGATGAAGCTTTACAAATAGCAGGTGATAACGAAATGCGTATAGAGTTTAATAAAATTTTACCATTTTTTCATATTTCTAAACTTTTTTTTATTTATTTTTTATATTGTCAAAAAGAATTACTCTCATAATTTTATAAAGTTACACTTGCTTGTCTCTTTACTTTTCTACTAATCATTTTGTGTTGAGTCACTAAAGAAATGTCTTGTTTATTGAACCTATTATCGAAATTACAGTATGTCCATTTCCGTATCCTTATTTGTGCTTTATTCACATTTGTGCACAAATTATACAACCTACCCTATTACTTTAAATTGTCTCAATGTGTAATTATTACTTTCTTTCCCCTTAGGGTCCTAAATCTCCAAGTATACCTCAAGATAGAATTCGAAGGATCACTTCGTCAACTCCGAACAATCCTTTATCCCCTTTCTACGATATATCCGGTGTTCAAATGAAACCGGTGGCCATTCTCTCCGTGACGCGGCAGAGGTTGTATGAAAGGCAGAAGTCGAACGGTAACACAGAAGACGGCTGTTTCGACGATGACGTTACCACACCAATTTATCCATATAGCAATGATGGTATAGATGATAGGAGTGAGATAATATTCTTCTTATTAATTTGATGCACAGGGTGCACCGTAAACACCACTCTTAACATTTATTTATGGAATTCTTATCAAAAATGAAAATAAGGAAATTTACTTATCTGGGGGGGAGCACAAATTTAGGTTTAGGACAGAAAAAAAGGGAATAACAGTAGAGGAGGGTGGATGTAAAAATCCGCAAGACAAGTTAAATTCCAGGAAGAAGCATAGAGGGGTTGAAACACGATTATTGGAAATCCCTTAAAGTTTGAACCTCCAATCAATTGATACTTGCAGCATCAGTCTTCCAGGAAGATGTCAAAAGCGTTTTTGTTTTTGTATTGCTTTAATATTAATTTGTGACTAAGAATATACTGTTCGTCTAAGATAGGTACTCTGACCACCACTAAGTCTACGGCAGTCTGTTTCTTTCACTGAAACCAGTCCTAAGGAGGCACCCCGTATCCCTACTTGAAATAATCATACCTCGTTACCATAGTTACCGCCACAGCTCCAGACGGATGTCTGTCAGAGTACCTATCGTAGACAAACAGTAAATGCTTTCTTGTTTTCAATTTTGATAAGGAATAAAAAAAAATTAGATAGACGTTGGTCCTTACAGCACACCTTGTAAAGTAGAAGATCTCAGTGATAAGACATGTTATGTAATATTTTTAGAATCTAAAAAATTTTTCCTTGAATTGTATTGAAAAAGTAAGCAGCTGTTTTCCAAACAACATTTAAAAACTTCTTTTATGTGCAGATTTTTCACACACAAAACATGCATGGTAAGTTGAAAATAATTTTGATTACCTATGCTCCCTGGAGAGTTTTCGTTTAGGAGAATCGAATAATAATTTTTACCACTGTACTATAATGTATGCGCTTAAGAATTGTATAAAAACAACTATCCAGTTCTTATGGTTAAAGACACAGAGTTTTTAAATGTTGAAATTGTTGAACTTCCCTTTTCATCCAAAAATCATAAAAAACTTTGAATGAAGTTGGAGCACGAAAACAACGGTGCTAAGTAAAGATAAGAGTGTTCAGTGAATCTTTAAGTGTCAGTTGTACTAAACGCCCTCTGGTGACATTTGGGAAGAAAATTATACCATAGTTATTTTCATCAGCATCTCTACACTGATGCATGTCTACACTTTTCATGTATCTGAACACCTAAAGTGGTAGCAAGTAGTTTACACGAAAGTAATGATTCACTAAGTGTTCCACTACACTGAAACTAAAAATAGTTCCTGGTTTAGTGAAGAATCTAGACGTTATTTTTTCACTACTTGGTGCCAAGTAGCCGCCGCGACGTTTGTTCTTCAGTAAGACTAAAATTTATAATAAAAGCTAGTTTCATATACAGTAAAGTAACATATATATGCGATACAATAAAGCAAGAATCATAAACTTAGGAGATGCACATATACAATATTATTTACAATAAAATTTGTTTATTAATCAAGCTTTCACGTAGCACAAAGAGGATGTTTCTATGAATTCGAACTAAGTGAAACAAAACCGAAGTGAATAGAGGCTAAATATTGTGAAATTACATTATGTAATTGACAGATTTAAGTGGATCTTCTTATGAAAGCATAGATATCTTTATCATACAACTAAAATCATGCATGATTTCATAACAGTTTATCAAATAAATCCTGACAAGAAGATTAAAATTGCTAGGCTAACAATCGACCATAATCAATCCTTTTTATCAGTTAAGATGATTGAATCTTAGTTGGCATTAAAAAAGCTATGGCATAATCAATTTGTTAAATCAATCCAACAAGACGATTTAAATTGTTTGGAAAAAAATGAATTATGAACTTGCAACAGTTAAGCCTAGTTAGGCTTAACTGTTAGTTAGGTTTAATATCGAAAATTAGAAGAAAAGCTCATAGCTTCATAAATGAAATTGAAGAAGTAAACTCACTCATTATGTTTTGTTGAAGTCTTGTGTAATTGATTTAATCACTTAAAATACAAATAACCTCACATTTACCTTTATTTTCTAAAATTTACGGTGCATTAAAAAAAACAATACATCATCCAGCCTGTTCCCAATCAATAATAGAGCAAATGTATTTGATACGTTGAAAGTTTTATCAACTATTGGTGTCTAGATTTCACTAACCCCTTTAAAATGTAAATGAACACTCAATTAGATTTTAACTTGATATAATGCACAATTTTTTGAATTTTTCAATACCATATTTGAACAGGTATTACACTACAGTTTTTACAGAGAAGATGAATAGCAGTGTTAAAAACTGCAATAAACTCCTTCCAACTCGTTCTGGATCGTAAACAATTTACTGATATCCCAAGCACATTATGAATAAGCGTGAGATTGCTGTGTGGTTCTTCAACTGTAAAGTGATAAGATTTAAATTCAATTCTTTAACCTGTGTATGAAAGCTTGATTTGGTACTAACTTGAAATAAAGTGTTCCTTTAGATTTTTGGGTTGTTCAACACCATATTTGGAGAGATATTACACAATATTTTTTACACTGCAACTTTTACTTTAACCGTAAGAACTGAATATCCTTTATTAACACCATTTTTGAATGAATAACTTATAATAATTTTATGAAAATTTTATTCTATTTTCCTAAGCAAAACATCAATGGATCAAATGCTGGCAGGGTTATCTTTTGATACTTTATACTTACCGCTAACCTACTTAGGGCTTAAAACTTTTTAAATATGGAAAATTAACTATATTCAGAAGGTTACTTGATAAGTTTTTTTCAATTTACTCTTCAATTATATGGTATAATTAAAAAATTATTGATTTTTTCTCCCAGCCGAATGTCGAGTTAGTGACTGGACGGACTTTCAACCATGCAGTGTTTCTTGCGGTCAAGGCAACAAATTGCGAACACGCAAATATGAGAATAAACAGAAAGCCAATGAAGCTAAATGTAAAGTACAGCTTGTAGAAAGAGAAATGTGCTATCAGTCTTGTCCAGGGTGGGTATCAGTATTAGAAGTATTTTCATCATAAAATCCAATTGAAAAATCGTTGTAAAAAAAAGTTAATCTTAAGATTAACTTTTTTACTGTCTTCATAAGAATATGAAACACTTCACTGTAATTAATGTAACCAGTGGTCGAGGAAACTACATTATTGTTGTAGTTTGCCACAACTACTTTGTTACAAATTTAAGTGACTGCAGCTACTTTTTATTAAATCTAGTTAGTGCAAACTATTTTCAAAATTCGTAACTATTATACTACTTTAAGGATATGAACTTTGCTGGGGAACTTAATTTTCAACGATGTTTAAAATGGTTTTGAATAAAATATTGACTTATATTAAACATGAAAAGTTTTAAAGAAATATTTTTTGATGTTTAATATTCTTCAGTTTGTTATTCTAAAATATTTGTTTCAAATTTTTTCATTTGGATTTAACATTTTTATGCCTTTTTCGACAGTGAATATTTAATTCAGGAAATGCTAGAAAATTATCAAAAATTTTCAATTTTGTTAAGTGTTTAATGCTTTATTAATTTCTCTAACAAACTAAGCTTATCAAAAATGTGTTCTCTTCGATTGTGATAATATGTATGTTTCACACTTGTACATTTGCAATTGAAAGTGTGATCAAAGTGATGAATTAGATATTATTCATAATGGCTAGTTTACACATCAGTTATACCTAATTCTTATTGCATAATTCTTTTGAACCCTCAGTCACAGAGGTATCTTCATTGCGTCCATAGTCAGACCCATGAAAATATGTACCCTTCAGATTCGAAAAATTAGTCAAATAAGAACGTTTCTTCATTAAACTAAAGTTAAATATAGTTACCAAAAATCACAATAAACTATTGTTTTTTTTGTAGCGTTTTATTTGCTAGAGTACTTTTTTTAAAGAGTAGCACACTGCCCTACAAAGTACGAAAGAAAAGTAGCAACAACAATAGTTTCACTACTTGTAGTGCACTATTCCAGACCACTGATTTTAACCCTACACTGCGTATTAGTCCTGGACCTTAGCGTTTACCGAATTATTTTTTGCCTATCTAATCAGTAGTTTGCCTGCATTGAGAAAAACGAGTTCTTTTCCCCATATTCAATGAGAAGTAGTAAATGGAATTTTGCCCAGATTTTCAACGTTTGGAGAACTTTAAAAAAGACGATACTTTCTTTTGTCTGTAGGACTGCCCATGATCAATTTGGAAAATAAAAGATTAATTGATGTAAATAAATCTTAAAATATATATTGCAATTTTATTTTATTATTAATTACAATTTTCATATTTATTCTATCATTTATTAAAAATTTTTGATTAAAATGATTTTCGTTTGAATAAATAAAAAACTATGGTCTTTAATGAATTTAATTCGCCGCGAATAATATATTTAGCTACCATAACAATCGTCCATTTTTATTATTTTGTTTTCCAAGTGATAGCTTATAACAGTTCGTGGTACTGGTAGTAAATAAGAGAAAAATCTGGCGAATAAAATAAATTAAACGAAACAATAAATAAAATAATATAAGCAAATCAATAAACCCCTTAATCGATATGATAAGGAATTGATTATTTTTGTAAGATTGTATTAGTGAATCAGATTCCCAGCAAAAGGCGTATGAACTAATGAGCTGCTTTTGAATAAGCGTATTGGGAAATCGAGAGTTCATCGAATGAGCGCATTAATGAGTTATCAATTCACTAAACAGATATCGTATAGTCTAGCAATCACGAGACGAGCTCACAGCCAGATATCTTTTAGAGAGGGTTTCACCTCCTAATTTGGCTGGTTGATTTCTTTTTTTTTAAGATAAAGCGGAAACTTTCATTTAGCTTATTGAGACCGGAAATAAATGTATGAGCAGTTCAGAATTTGTTTTCGGGGTTAGAAAATTTTTATGAACGATTAGAACATTTTTATGAACAGAAATCAAATGCTGTGAACTCTCTCTACAACGATATCCGATGCAGCAATAACTTCCTCTTTTATGGTGTTCCGCTGTCGTGGAGATTTTGAAAAATATATAGCAATATAGCAATCTATATATAGCAATATAGCGATATTTCGTAGAGCACTAATTATTGTAATAATCATAAATTTTGCATTAATAATTAATTTTGCACTAATTAGCGCTGATAATTAATTCTTTAGAGCACTAATAATTTTCTCCAAAAAAATTTCCACGTTTTTTTTTCTTCATTGTGGTGCTTTGGTTTTCAAGTACAATAAATATTTATTATTTTATTATCGTTTGTCATTTTCTCTCGGTAAAATTGAACTTAGCATAAAAAAAATGAACAAACAAGCAAAAATTCGGGATTTCTTTGAATAGAAGCGGTTTTTTGGTATGTAAATAATTTTAATATTTATTTTACGATTTTTGAAATATTTAGCTTCTATTAACACTGGACAAATTTATTTATTACTGATAATAAATAAATAAAAATTAAGTAGTACATATTTATCATTAAAATTTGAAGAAAAAATATGTGTTCTTAAAACATATAGGCCCTGGATATAACAATATGTCTTTCCGCAACAATAATTTATTTGGTCCCCAAAATATTGTTATAATAAACAAGGTTTTGATAAATTAATGGAAGAAATTGAAACCTTTGCCTCGCCAAATTATCTAGGTTCTCGATATAGCAATATGTATTTCTGCAACAATGTTATTTAGACCCAAAAATACTTTTGTGTCAAGGTTTTAATATATTAATAGAAAAAAATAATTATCTTAATGCTTCCTCAAATTCTGTAAGCTTTCGATACAACAATGCATTTTTCAACAACAAAACCTAATTCGGTCCCCAAAATATCGAGATAAATGCATTAATGGTAGAAAATTGAGACTTTAATGCCTTCTTAAAATACGTAGGCTCTGCATATAGCAATATAACCTTTTACAACAATAAATTATTTGGTCTCCAAAATACTGTTGCAACGAGGTATTAATAAGTGTTCTAATGGAAAATAATCTGTTGCAGGGGAAACGTCAGTTGCCGTACTACTGAGTGGGGTGAGTGGTCTGAATGCAGCTCCACTTGTGGTAAGGGCATTCAGCAAAGAAGCAGAAAGTATCTTGACAACAATGCCAAGAAGATGTGTGCAGTTGATAATATGCAAAAGAGGACTTGCGATGGAATTGTTCCATTTTGCGATGAGGAGGATGATATTGATGAGGTTAGTTAATTTCCTAATACAGAAGAACTCCAACTGTCCGGACCAAACACGATCCGGATAACGAAAAATCCGGAATATTGGATTAAACATTTCAAAAACTGCTACAAGAACGTATTTAAGTAACTTCCCTTCAAACCTTTCAAAGGCTTAGGATTAGTGCCTGTTATACCATATTTTCAATAGCGTGTTTAAAATGATAAATTTTTTTTCTTCAAATTCCATTAACAACCTGTTCCTTTATTAGAAACTACTATTCACCCCAGGGTTTAAGCTGAGTCTAAAAATTCATTAGCAAAAAAGCTAAAATCTGAAAAAAAGTTTTAGCAAAATGCTAAAATGCCATTAGGCTTATAAAATTACTTTATGTCAAACAAGTACTGTAAGTTATCTGACAAAGAATAGCTTAATGTACAAGAATATCAAAAAGAATACCTATAACAAAAAAAAAACACATTTATTATTTATCAAAACATTTTGGTTTATAATTAACAATCTTCCTTTCTTTCATGTTTGCCCATTTTACAAATGCTTCTTGAAAGTTAAATGCACTTTCAGGGCCCTCAATATTAATCATTAACAAATTGTTTACATGGTTGATTAACAACCTGTTTCGAATATTAGTTTTAATCAAATTAAGGCAGCTAAAGCCCCTTTCACAGTCAACAGTGTGCATGGGTATTGTTGCACAATACTCTATAACAGAAGTTATTAATGGGTACTGTTCAGACACATCATTGGTATATAAAAATAAAAGTAATTCATTAAATGACATGTTTTTACATCGTTGCATTAAGATGTGTTTAGTTAGTCTTGTGGTTAGTTTATTTTTCTTTTCTTCTCGGTGAAACTCATATATTCTAGCCATTTTTGTTGATCGCTATGCTTCATCTCGTTTGATCTCGTTTTTTTCGTGAACGCTAGCGTCATGGTTCTTCTTGCGAAAGATAATTAGATTTTTTCTCCTTCTTGTTTGATCAAGTTTTTTTCATGGATGTTAGCGTCATGGTTTTTCGCGGAAGCTTTTTAAATGGAATTTAGTAAAATCCTTTAGCAAAAATGCGAAAATGCTTTGTTGAATTTTAGCATTTTTGAGGGGTCTTTTCGCATTTTGCGAAAAAAGCTACCGTAGCGGAAACCCTGATTCACCCACCTTGAAAGAGCGTGAGCTTTTTTCAAGGACGCCGTAGAACAAAAGAAGCCATTTTTTGACCCATTTCGGACATTCTAAAAATAAAAATAAAAAGGCATTTTCTCAATTTTTTTTAAAGACAGTGTAAAAAACACATGGTCTTTGAATAATCAGAATAATTGGACAATCTGGTAAATCTGCGTTCAGATAAACTGTGCTTTACTGTACAACTATCTATCAGGTAGATATTAAAATAACTTCGTCGACATATTGCCTTATAGATAATACCTTTGAGAGTATGGAATCATGATCAATGCTTTCAAGAATGATGTTTAAAATGATTGGATGCCTCTCACGGTTACAAAGACAAAAATTAGAAATTTTCAAATGTCCATACCAGCTTTTTTTATCACAGTATAAACTTAAAATGGAGTTAGAACGATATTTTTAGCACAAGAAATTCAGACGCTAGGCCTTTGCCAGTCCTGTCATTTTCAGCGACCACTAACGAGATGAGAGTTTGATAAAAACCTTTATAGACAAAGAGGAAATTAAAGACATAATAAGGGGGCCATATCGAAAATTTATAAATAATAAAAACCTTCTTAGTAATTTCTGTTCTGTGAATTTTCTGTAATTACTGAAACAATAAACACGAGAGCTACGCAGTCGTTTTTAAAATCATTCGTTAGAGCCTAAATCACAATGCCTGAGTAGAAAATTTATTCGGATCATACAATTGTTTTTTTTTCTTCCAGAGGGTCAAATGTTGGAAAGTTATTGTGTTACATAAATTAATTAAAAATATTAAAATGACTTATAATTATAATTATTTCATATTTTACAGATTAGCTATAAAATAAAAATAAAAACATTTGCATAAAATAATTATAAATTAATTTGTTAAGAGGGTGAGATACCATTATTGATACTGATGAGAATGAGATGCTTGCAAGTGACGTAGTGTGGATATCTTGATCCTGATTGGTTGTTGAAACGCGAGATTTGTTTACTTTAGCAACTGTTCTGTCCATTCTATTTCAAGTAAGACTTACACGTCAAGTATCGATTCTCTTAAGTTACTCATTCTGCGTTCTTTCACAACGATTTCAATTCTTCCACCATATATTTCCTATTTAACACGAAGACAGCCACGAACTAAACTAATTATGCATCGAAGTTGCCAGGTACACATAACGGAAATATATCATGGTTACAATAAAATACATAAACAAATGATAAATCCAAGTTAAGTAAAATGCATAGACTAGAAAGAATAATATTGCAACAAATTCGAGGTACGATACGGTGCTGTATAAAATTTTTTTTCACGTTAATTAACATTCTAAATTAGGCAGAGAAGCTTAGCTCAACTTTAGCATGCCATTTTACTTAGAAGCGATCAGCTGACGTTGACGTCATAGGTCACATGTGTGGGTTTTTGTGATCTTCTTCTTGAAGTGCAAATACCCGATTGCCGTGTTGTACTTGTAAATGTCAACCCGTTGATTACACTCTTTCACTTTGAAATGAAACGTGTGTGGGTATCCGAGAGCTTCTGCTTGAAGCGCAAGTACCCAAGTGAGAAAAAAAAAAGTTTAATAGCGTATGAACCATTGGCAAGATTCTGCTTAAACTTGGCGATTGAGTGGTCAAATTGGGATTTGTATTTTGGTTGTGACTAGGTTACTATTTGCTTTTCAGCGAAAATGTCGATACATACAGCATTTCTAAGCGTATATCTTCCATCAAGGTCAACTGTACACTTGCTGAATTTTGCTATTCGTCTGAGAAATAGCATGTTACACTCGAACATCTGTGATTGCTTGTTAAACTAGCATACAATTTTTGAAAAACATAGTTTCTGAAAAAAATTCATTTTTCATTTTATATAGTTCAGTAATTTTGACCTGTACCGCTTAAGTTCGGAAGCTGTTTACGTGCACATAATATAACTAACCTGCACATCAACCGAACATGCCATCTTATAACATAGATTATGAAATCATCACTATGGCTTTTTTAGAATCTATTATTTTATTTACACGCTAATAATATAATGAAATATGTTTGTAACGAAAAATTTTATTACAGGAGGACGATCCAATATGCACTGTTACTCAGTGGTCAGAGTGGTCACCTTGTTCAGTGACCTGTGGTAGGGGTGTGACAGTCAGAACTCGTCTCTACCTTGATGTGGAAGCCCTTAATCTGTGTAGGGAAGAATTGAACCAAAAAACTCAGTGTAAAGCGGAAAAAGAAGACTGTGCTATTTCCTTAATTGAAGCTAAGCGTTAGTATTAAGCATATTTTTTAAAAAATTATTATCTTTCTGTTCGACAAAGTTTATTTTTTTTATGGTATTTGACGGTTAGCCTGATGCAAGCGAAAAGTCGCCAAGACCCTGACCCAGACCAAGAGGGTAGTTCAGGCCAACTTCTTTTTTTTTTTACTTTTTAGAGGTATAAAAATTTCAAATATAAAAATAAAAAAATCTACATAAAAAATAGTACTTTTAAAAACCACGTTTTTGTAGTGGAGAATAATAATTGAAAAATAAAGATTTGAAAAACGAAAAACGTGGGGCGCATGAAATACATAACAGTAATGTTATATTAGTGTGTGTATGTGTATCTGTAATTGTAATTGCATCTGAATTGAATGTGGATGTAGAATATGTTTGTGTATTTGCATGTGTGTGTGGCTGTGCATGTGCATGAGTAATAAAATGTGTATATGTATGTGTATATGTGCTTTTATGTATTTCATGCACCCCATGTTTTTCGTTTTTCAAATTTTAATTTTTTGATTATTATTCTCCACTATAAAAGCGTGATTTTTAGAAATAAAATTTTTGATTTTGATTTTTTTTTGTACTCACTTCCAAAATCTCAAATTTTTCACTCACTATACACAAAACTTTTCAACTGCAACGCGACACTAATTTGAAATAATCGAATCGACAACAAAAGACAATCGCGAAAATACTAATATTTAATTTTAATTTTATTTCACTTTGTATGTCTTCTTTCTCTTCATTTTCATGCATTGTTATCCAGTTCTGAACTATGTGCCAAATTTGAAGTCTGTAGCTAACCGGGAAATTAGTTTAAAATCGATTACAAAATTCCACCCGAACGGACATATACGAAGGCAATAAGTTAATATAAACGTGGTAATAAATAAAAATATGTGAATTCCCTTGCGCCCACCTAACCGAAAAGTACCTTTAATGTCTGTGAAACTTGACTCATCAGATTTGAAGCAGCCCATCAGAGCAATTATTTGCAAAATAAAGATACGTAAGAATAATTTTTTAAAATAATAATACTGAACGGGATTAGAATCTCAATATATGTGCGAAAAAATTTATTTTATGTCAGGATCCAACTTAAAAAGACGCTATTTGTACGCGAGATAATATCTATTCCTTATACATTGGTAACTAAAAATTTAAACCATAGAAAAAGTGAGTTCATGTTAACCCAGAGTAAGGCGTAAAGTTTCAAATGCAGAATTTTTTTTTCTTCTAAATATCCAAATAGAAACAATTTATGGCAGATTTTTTCAAGATAACACAGGGGAGAAGTAATCCTGCCGTAATTTGTTTCCCCATTGATATTTTGAAAAAGAATTTTCAGAAACTTCATGGTTTATTCTGGTTTCACGTAAACTCTCTTTTCCCTTTTCTTGAATTTGAAACTACCATTGGAGGTGAAGCAGAATTTGCCGTGAAAATATTCTCTCGTGGTATAGTGTTTTTCTTGACATATGGTTTTTCGATGCTCTGCTGCCAAGAAAAAAGCCACAATTGAAATGCCTTATATTTGAAGCAGAATGATGATTGTATTATATAGTCGTAAAGAATTTTCTGGGTCTTAGTACGGACAAATAACTTTATTTTAAAAGTTATATAACTTTTTTTAAAAATTTCCGATTCAGCGACATTTTTCCACGTGAATGAAAATTATCAAACTCACTGCTTCATTCTCAGTTTTTTTCGCATTTTTATGAGCCCAAATAATGCAGCTTCGGAGTAGGTTTTTAAATATTAAAAATTTAGACCACAAACGTTTTTCATTTCCACAAAACTGTGGCTTTTTTCCATTTGGACATTTTGCGCCATTTTCCGAATAAGCACCCTTAATATTAGCGATTATTTGAATAAACCATTGCATTTAATCTGCTACTTTGATTATAAATAAAGCAGCCTTCATATTCATTTGCTTTACAGATGGCTATAGGAATTACTAATTTTGTTTAATTGTCTTTTTAGAAAACTGTATGATGCCGAAAGAAATAGGTCCATGCAGAGGATACTTTCCTCGGTGGTACTACGATGTGAATCGTAAGGGTTGCCAACAGTTTATTTACGGTGGGTGCAGAGGCAATAAAAACAACTTCGAGAGGTACAATGAATGCAGTAGAATCTGTGAAAGGCTTGACACAGGTACATTGAATATTAATTACTAAACTCTATTGAATTAATTATCCCAGAAAAAGGACAGATAATTTGAAAAATAATTTTTCAAATAAATGAAGAAGATAGAAATGTACTCCTTGTAACTCTTTGCGAAAGAAACAAGATTTTATTATCAGTAAGTAACTATGTTGCAAAGTTCGTCAGCAGATGATTGCAGAATTGCCTATTATTTTTTGTCCTTTAGACTGCGATTTTTAATTTAAAATGTTCAAATACGAACCAAACAGGCAAGTTGAAATGGATTTTTCTTGTATTAAAAGTGCCACTTTTGAATTGTGTTTATTTTAAGATTAATCCTTATAACTTCATAATTATAACTCGAATCTTATTTAATTCAAGTCAGTATAAAAAATTTCTTTGGCTAACGTACCTTACTAGTTCAGATAACCCCTAGATAGAAAAGTAAAAAATGTACCTTAGTCAAGACAAAAATAGTGCATTTTATACATAAAAACCCTAGTAACATTTGAACTATACATTGCATAGCAGCAAAATAATTTTGGACCCTCATTCAACCAGTAATTACAAATCTTGGCTTAATAAGGGTTCAAAGGGCCTATGTATTTCCGATATGGGACCCATATAGAATCGTCCGATTCACCCGATATTTTACTGCTACTTTACAACTAATATCGGCCCTATATAGAATTGTCCGATTCACCCGATATTTTACTGCTACTTTACAACTAATATCGGCCCTATATAGAATTGTCAGATTCACCCGATATTTTACTGCTACTTTACAACTAATATCGGCCCTATACAGAATTGTCAGATTCACCCGATATTTTATAATCATTATTCAGCTAATATAAGTCTTTTATTGGCACTATATTGGTCGATAATGGCACGGCATAGGACCAATATTTAAAAATCTATAGACTTCTCAATATGGGTTCCTCGGAGCATGTTCATATACGACCCATATTGAACCAATTTTGAGCCCAACATGGGCCAAGGTAAAATTGTTGCTGGGGTTCTATTGACTGGTGTACAATCTAACTCGGTTTAACATAAAAACATACAGGGGAAACAATGCTTTATGTGTTTAGAAAGCAACAGCAGATGAAAAAAAAAAAATTATAAATATAAAATTTTACTTTTTGTACATAAAACCCATTGGTTTGAAAACGATATCATTCAATTCAGTGTGAAAAAAATATTGGCGATCGAAATGGGCTGCAGGTGGCTCAGAGCAGAACTCTCTATCTAAGAAACACTTCGTATGTTTTTCCCATTACCATGTGGATAGTCATAGAAGAAGTGCATTACTTTCTGACTTGATTTTCAAATATATTTGACATTTTAAGTTAGGAAACTATATGGAACTGAAAACTACATTAAACATCGATCTAAAAGAAAGCATTATGGAAATTTTGGAAAATATTTTTGACAATTAAATACGAAAAATTATTATGAAATTTGAAAATATCGTAGTACATTCCCATACAACTGAAAAGAGGAAAAGAAAGGAAGAGGGTCAAGTTCTTCAACCCAGGGACCCTACCATGAGCTAACGGTAATGGAACGGGGATTCCCGGAACTGTGAAAGTTTGGTTCCATGAACGATAAGATGGTGTATTCAAGCAATGTGATCGCGAATATCGGAAACAATGCCTCCTTTGTCAGTCTCGAAGAAATTTAATTCTCCCTCTTGATATCTTGATATCCCTAAAATAAAAGGAAAAAAAGACAAAAAAGGAAAGGAAAAAAAGACAACAGAGTCAAGTTGGGGAGAAGGGAAATGCTCCACCATTAACTTTAGCATTATCATTACCATTGCCCTCAGTTGAGTATTTACTTACTTTTTTATTACTGCATGACCTAATATTACCGACGATTTGAAATATCAATGAAAGTAAATCAGAGGAAGACAAACTTGTAAGATTATCAGCGCCTTAGTAAGAAATTTATACGTTTATGCTTATCAATCTTCAAAATTAGTAACAAAGTTCACCAACAGATGGCTCCGCTACTCCAGAATTTACTTTCACTAGAGGCGTCATCTGTTGTCGAGATTTCTAACTAATTTTGAAACTTAATGGTAATAAATGTCCCTTTTCCTAACTAGCAACTGGCCATATATTTCTCTCATAATCCGTTTTAACTTATTTATTTCTTAAAACCGTAGCTCTATAACTTTTCGACTTTAACTGTAGATTTTGAAAATGAATGCTTGACAAATGAATTATTTCTCTAATTTTTTGTTCTTAAAGTGCGCCAAGAAGATATTCTACCAATACCCTTACCATCACCCTCTCCACTACCCTCAGTTGAGTCAACGGCAATATCTTACGCCGGACCTATACCTGGTGCAGCAGTGGACTGTGTTATTAGTGAGTGGTCAGAATGGGGTTCGTGTACTGCTACTTGTGGTACTGGTCGTAAAGAAAGGAAACGATTCATTATCAGAAATCCAGATAATGGCGGAGAATTATGTCCAACAAAAATGGTTCAGAAGAGGAAATGCAAAGATAATCCACCTTGCAGTAAGTATCTTATTAACTTGCAATTAGTTACTTATAAAGTTACTAAAATTATCAACAGCACTTAGTTGAGAGAACCAAGGCCTACAAAAGGCTGTTGTGTGTACGAAGAAGAAGAAATTTATCTAAAGTAAAAGAAAAAGAACCTCACAGAATAAATACTGATAAATTCATAAAACTTACTTTTTTTAATTTGAAAAAAAGGCAATTTCGCTGTTACTGCTTACATTGTATATAATGCAGAAATAGATTATTAAAATTAATATATTTTTTATTCTAAAATCATTTTCTTTACTCTAATATTAATTGAACTTTAAATAAGTTGAAAACTAACAATAACAGGTATGCTATTAATTTCAGAGTCGGTAAATGAGAAATATATTGTTAATTTCAGTTATTAATAAGAAATACATTAATAATTATGGAATATAATTACAAATGCATGATAATAAATTAGACTACATATTGAAAACAGCCTCATATGTTTTTAGAATAGCAGCTCAAATTTGGAATTATCTTCATTTTGAGAATTTTCTTTGGCTGGTGGATATACATATAGTTCTAAATGTTCCGTAACTGTCAATAACCTATTGCAACATTTATAAAAAATTATAGGTAAATAAGTCGTGATTTCGACTATTTATATTGAAAACAACATTTTTCTCTTTCATAATTTTGAAACATTATTTCAATAAAATAGTTAAGATAATAGTATTTTACTAAAATGTTTTCATAAGAGTGACCAAATATTATTAAGTCAGTTTATACTATTAATCAACTGAGCTCACAAGTTTGCTTGTTCATACATGTCACAGTGCGTATTGTGTCACACTCGACATACCATGCTGTAAGATTTTATATTTTGACCATAATCAATTCAATATTTTGATACAATAATCTTAAAAATAATAAACTATTGAATACTTCAATAAAATTTCCTTGTTCTTTTTCCAGAACTTTACTGTATTTATTTCCTTTTAAAAAATGTTTTTAATTGAATTTTTTTTATAAAAGTAACAGAAATTAAAATGAGCAAAAGAAATTTTTTTTGTAGCGGGTATCCTTATATTTATTATTATTTTTTTATGTTACAGATGAGGAAATGGCTAACGAAGAAGGTAAGAACATGTTTAGTTCCCCATTAAAAATTTCCTTATATGTATATACCTATACAAGGAGTTTTTCTTACCATACGATAACTTTACCTTTCTTCAAATCATTTTAGGATTATTTTCCGTACTAGCATCTATTTTTATAAGAGTAGGCCACTCTAGTTTTAAGCATTTTTACACTTATATGTGATTTCAATATGTAAGACTTTTAGGGTAAAGATAGTTTCATACTTTCTTTCATAATAAGACACCAGAGGTCAAGCTCCCTAACCTCCCAATAAGCTGACTCAGTTTCGAAACCCAGAAATGACTGCTCGATAAGTATTATGTTCTTTACTCGCGCCGACATATTGCTATCATTAAATATCCATCGATTAGTGCTAGTACAGATTTACTTAGTAAATTCCACTGTGAAAACTTGCTTCCATTTCGTAGAAATCTGTTGTTACAAGACATTTTCGTCGTAATTTTTACAGATCAGTAGTGTCAAACTTTATTTACTTCGTACTAGAACTGCACAATGGGATATTACGAGAGTCTAGGAAGCATTCCTAAGGATGAGCCGAAAACATGTCATCTCAGTTCTTCCACAGAGGGGATAGCTTTTCCGCTTTGGTTTGGTAACCCGACAACCTGCGAGCGAAGTCGAGTGCTTTATGGTACAGCAGTTACTAGGACCGATGCTACGCACCCTCTGTCTCTTTGCAGGAGGCTACCTACCCATTCATTGATCGCAACCAGTGACTCTAGACTTCAGTGATCTACAGGGACATATTTTACGATCACTGTGTCACTGGGGGATCGAAAAAATGTTCTTGTATGGTAAAAAAATCATTGTGGCTACAAATTTACTTCGTAAGTTTTACAGTTTTGTACAACAAACCCAGCTGCCAGTTTATAACCGTAAGTTTTAAGAGATTCTTGTCAGTTTATAAAAATTACTTTTGCAGTGTTCTTCTCAGTGTATAAAAATGACTCTTCCAGTGTTTTTTACTGTGTATAAAAATGATTTTTACGGTGCGTAAAAACTACTTTTACAGTGCTTATTACAGTGGATAAAAATTACTTTTGCAGTGTGTGAAAATGACTTCTACAATGATTTTTACTGTGTTTAAAAATTAATTTTACAGTGTTTATTTGCAGTATATAAAAATGATTTTTGTCTTTCCAGCATATCCTGCAAAGCACGCAGGATTCATGGAGGCGTTATACAGGCCAGTCCTTGACTGTCGATACAGTGCCTGGTCAGATTGGACACCGTGCTCACAAACTTGTGGGCGAGAAGTACAATATAGGGCGAAAACGATACTGAATTACCCAAGTGACGGTGATTCCCAATGTAAACCAAAAATTGAAAGACATTTTTGCGATTTGCCACCTTGTCCACCTTCATAGCATGCGTAAGTCATTTGAGAACAAAAGCTCAAATGTTTTTTTCTTTTTTTTTTTTTCTTTTTTTTAAGAAAAATAGTCCAGTTTTGACTGTTTATAAATAATTACATGAACAAAAAATTTTTTGTTTCATGCATGAAAAAAAAATCCTCAAACAGCTGTTTCTGACTTTGACTATTTTTAGCGTGGTTTTCTTTATTAGAGGTGGCTCAAAAAGTACGTAAGCACGTAAGGGGAAAAAAGATCTGAGACTTGTTTACATTTGCTGAGAGGAGAAGAGGGAAATGATGTCCATTTCACCCCCTTTTCTAATGGGGGTGAAATGGAGGAATGAAGTTGTCGATTGGTTTACTTATAACGATCTTCGCTAAGATTAATAAGACAAAACTATTCACCCCATACCCCTATTCGAAGTGACCTTTCCTCGTAACCATAGTACCCACCACGACGCGAGGCGGGTGTCTTGAGGAGTTCTCTTGAAAGCCGTACTATAATGCTCACGTTAAATGCCAAAAGTTCTTATTTTCCTTTTTTTATACGTAAAAAATAGCAAAAAATCTGAAAAAAAACTTACATTGTAAATAAAAGTTAAATTAGGGAAAGAAACGAACAATAATTTCTTGAAAGAGTTTCAGAGATAAACAGTTTTGACCACAGATAGAATCCACAAAATATCGCTAAAGAATACTTTCTCAAAACTTTATTAAAACAACAAAAACGAACACTTTGTTTCATAATTTTTTATTTGAATTTAATCACAAAATTTAATTACTACAGTATAAGTACTGGTTAAAGTAAAAATCAAGGGTGGGTAATACCACTTTCTTATTAAGACATGGGTGCAGTCTTATAATTTGCTTATTTTTGTAATAGGAGAGGAGAGAATTAAGTAAAAAAATGCTTACGTAGTATTTGAAGGGTCCGTCTGCATTATTTTCCAAGAAAAAAGGTAGGTAATTTACGAGTTGCTGACAACTATATTTCTATGAAACATTATTTTTGTGCCTGACCCCGGAAAAAAATATTTATAGATTTCGTCTGTAAATATTGTGCAAATTTAGTACAAAAAATCTTTCAGGGAAAAGTTGATAAAGAAATTCTATTTTTATATTTGAAACCAGCACACGAAATGTAATCGAAATAATTGTATAAACAGCTGCCAATAAGTAGAATTTTTTTTTTTCGTTGAAAATGTGAAAATAGAAAATTTCGCAACTTAGCTACTCTTAATCTGTATAAGTAGAGCAGATAAAGAACAAAAATATTCGCACATTGGAAATCAGCACATCAGATATGGTCAAAATAAGTTTAAATTATGTATTTATCTGTGTTATTTTTCTCTCCAATGGCAGTTTCTCAAATTTTCATTTAATGCATAACATATCGCAATTTAAGCTTATATTGATCTTTAATTTAAAATTAATAGCGAAATAAATCTTAGTTTAATAAACACAATATTAATTAACTAAATACAATAGCATACGGTAATGTTTAAAGAAGTGAAATCTCAAACTAAGTTGTAAAACTACGTTAATTCTTTGTTTTAATAAAAATAATGAACCAGTAAGTATAAAATCTAACACACCTGATACGAGTTAAAGAAATCACGTTTGTGTAATATCTGCTTTTTATTAAAAATTTTCAAATTTTAGTACACAATTTTAAAACTAATTAAATTTTAACTTCCACCCTTTCAATTTCTATTTGAAAGGAATAAAAATAATTTCTATTTTGATCAGAGGAGACTTAAACGATAATAAATTCAGGGTAAAATAGGAGAAACTATGTTGGTTTTTAAATATATAGTGATTTTTTGTAATTGTTTTCCATTTTTTAAAAAGAATTACATAATTTGTTTTTTTTAACCACTAATGATGTAAATACGGAAAACGTTACGGTACAGTAAACGGTAAAGTATGATGTAAGTTAAAAATTCCAATTGAAGCTAAATATAATAAAGCAGTGATCAGTTATTGCATTTTAAAACACGACATATTATATAACGATAAAAAATTTAAAAAAAAATATTGCGGTAAAAAATTTTTAAGAAATTACTTACTAGAAAAACTAAATCTACCCTCTACTTACTAGGAAAATTGATTGTTTCCGCTACCTAATAGAATATGCACCCTCTATTGGCTAGAAAAACTGAATGTATCCGCTACTTACTAGGGTGTGCACATTTTACTTGTTAGAAAAACTGAATGTACCCGTGACTTACTAAAATATGCACCCGCTACCTTCACGCTACAGAGAAATGCGTGCCATCTGTTTATTTGTTTATTGATGCAACATACATATACAGGCTTGTTTGCTCAGTTAAAGCTTATAAACCTTTGTCAAGTAGGACTACAGATAGAGAAGGACAGCACAATGATACACCCAAGGTTACAGCGGGATTCGATTCCGCTACCTCCCCGCTTCGCACAGCGCTTGACGATACCGCTCGGTCAGGAAGACATTCAGTTTATTTACTTTTAACCCATGTGTAGGCTTGTGTGCTCATTAGTTATGATGACTTATGAGCTCTTGTCAAGTAGAAAAAACAAATAGCACAAGTCAGTGAAAAACATCTCAAGGATGAATCCAGGGTTATAACAGGATTTGACCCATTACCACCAAACTACAGAGCGTTTGACTTTAAGACGAGACTGCTTGGTCAAGAAAACCCCATAGCTATCATTTTCGGAGGCCAAATTAATTTTTTTCACACATATATAGATAGCGCCAAATAATACTGCACACCCTCGGCCCCTTCTCAGGCTGATCAAAACTGCCATCCACCCGCGTTCTGACGACTGCCACTCATGCTTGACTTTGGTGATCTACTGGGAAGGGAACAATGTCAAGTTTTGAGGTGACCGAAGGTTTTGGACTAAACCTGAAAGTAACTAGTTCGTGCCCACAATTTTATTTTTCCAGTAAAACATGGTGGGAATGTAATTGTCAAGTCTCCATTGACTTTCATGGTCAAAGTATGAAGACCATATGCTCTCTTTTATACACCTAAGCGTGAGAAGTTGGTAATTTGACCAGGTGCTTCGAAGATTCTGTTTCTCTCACTCCATGGATTATTACTAGTGTAATATAAGCCATTATTTTTGAAAGTGCATATTTTTATAACGGTTAGCTTTATGGTTAGCGTTTGAAGGAATTTAAAAATATTATCAAAAATTAGTCAACTTGAGGGATGATAATTTATTATGATTAAATTTTAAAATGCAATAATGGTTATTGGAAAAGTTTTAAAAAAAGCGATTTTTAACTCCAAATCAATTTGACCCTGTTTAAGCTATAATATTTTATAAGAAATAAAAACAAGAGGAAAATTAGGACCATATTTTTTGCAAATTAGCTTTAATAAAACGGATTTTTAACGTAAAAAATGCTAATCAAATTTTGACACGTAAAGATTAATTTTATTTACAATCTCAGTCCATGGCAAATAGGCAGTAAGTAAGACAGTAAACTCATCATATCTCTGTACTCCTCAATTTTTATTGGACTTGACGTTTTATACTGAGGTAACATCGTGATCTTGTTCGGATATTTTAATTTATTATTTTTTGATAATTTTCTTTGATGAAAATTATATTAGTTGACTTACATGTACGTACACAGTTGATGGATATAAGAAACACGAACCTACTGAAGGATTTGCTAAAGAATGGTACTGTACTGTACTTTTATTTACGTCGCACTAGAGCTGCACAATGGGCTTTTGGCGACCCTCTGGAAAACATTCATGACGATGTTTTACAGACAGTATACACACTTCACATCCCGTTTTACAGGCAGGACACATTCACACACCATCCATCCATCTGCTGATCGTAATTTTAATCTGAAACAGAGCATGATCAATCTCGGATCCAGTACCCTTAATGTATTGATTTGTTATGGGTACTTGGAGGATTTGTGACCCCGACAGATTTAGCGTACATCAGCCACTGTTTTGTACGCGGGCAATTTTTTCGGCTTGCGGGAATCGAAGTCATGATCTCTCGGACATGGGTCCAACTGGCTAGGCTATTCCGGCTTTTGCGGAAAAAGGCTGAACCTAATTAGTTAAATGATTTCGGAATATGCTTGGGCCCGATAAGTGGCAAACTTTCAATGCGCATGCCCACATTGACGCTTATTCTCCGACAGTGTTGCCTAACGAGCAGTAATTTGAAAAAGCAAACCGAAAGTAGTTATAACTTTGGCTATTAGACTCAATCCCCTTTTAAAAAAAAGTGACCCATGACCTCTCGGACATGGGTCCAACGTCCAACTGGCTAGGCTAGTCCGGCTTTTGCGAAAAAAGGCTGAACCTAATAAGTTAAATGATTTCGGAATATGCTTGGGCCCGATAAGTGGCAAACTTTCAATGCGCATGCCCACATTGACGCTTATTCTCCGACAGTGTTGCCTAACGAGCTGTAATTTGAAAAAGCAAACCGAAAGTAGTTATAGCTTTGGTTATTAGATTAATCCCCTTAAATAAAAAGTGTTTTTGCAATTTTGGACGAAACAAATTTGTTTATTTTACCTACAAGTAGTACTCTTTTCAATGTATGGTTATAAATATAAATTGCTCTTGCTAAATTGGTATTTACACATTTTTTTTCCGAAAGTGGACTTATTCCACAGTTTTTTTACTTATTCCATTTCACAGCTTGTTGCGAATTTCTGCCTTACCAACAGAGGGTGGTTCAACAACCATGCGCAAAACAACCAGTCATGCATAATAATTATGACTTGTGTGACAGGCAGCGGATAGGAATGGAATTCTTATGGGGAAGTCTAACAAATATCACACCATCATTATTGTTCGTTTTCATTGTTTTACATTATTAAATTTGATTTTTATTAAACATGGCCTTGTATTCATAGTTTTCTACACTGAACCATTTTTCAAAACGGCTCATATGAGCATAAACATATCTGCTTCATTTAAAGATGTGTGAAAAAAATAATAATCGGAAATAAAGAACTAATATAACATTTGTAGGAATATTATGTCTGTATATTATTTTTATCTAGTTATTACAAATTAAATAAATATATTTTCTATTATTATATTTTCAGGTTGAAAGAAAATTCATTCTTATTTAAATAAGTATTTCGCATTGCATGCTCTGAAGATGTCTACGTGTATGGTTTTAATTTGTTGAAATATGTAAAGACTATCTTTGGAAAAATGGATGCTTTATAATCGAATTTCAGAACTGTTACTGCTATTTATTGTGTAATAAAAGATGTTGCTTACCCTGCTATTCTTACTTCATGTCTTCATTTAACTCATCAGAGCATAAACAGACTTAATAATTGTGAATTAATTGTTAGAAGCCAACAAATAATTAAAATTTCATCTGGAGATCAATGGTGCAAGGTTCCTTGCAAGCTCCCACTCACTAACCCTCAAACTTTTCTTCACAAACAGGACTACACAAACACTACTACTGTCCACTATATCACTGGTACTGGTCAAAATTTCCTAGTTTTGTCCTATAATTTATACTGATTCGCCGAAAATCTCCAATGTTTGGCGAAGACATAGCAAGTATATTCTAGTAGCGGTCGTTACGGTACATCTTATTAGTTTATCCAGACGCTAAATTGCATGAAAATGTGGCTGACAAATAATTGTGGGCAGTCTTTTAATTATGGGTAAGTTTTTTAAAAGTTCAAAATCAAAAAAACTTGCTTTTGGAGAGTAGCTAGTTGTAATGTTTTAATAGTCAGAAAACTGCATGAGAATGTGACATAAAAATATCTTACGAATAACTCGCTCAACCTATGTTGCATTGTAATCAAAACATCCACATTCCGTTAAACAAAAGATAGTTTTTTTAAAATGCAAAATCAAAAATCTTTGCTTAAGGAGAGCGGCCAGTTGTATCATTTTTAACAGTGGAAGCTTTTTGAAATATGTGGCCATTTTTTTAAAAAATTGAGAATTTCAAACTATAAAAGTAATGGTACTTTTCCGTTTCGCAGGCGTAGGAATACAACTCGTTCTTGAATTTTTCCAAAGATAAATATTGTTCTTTGCAAAAAAAGGGGAAAAAAGTTGTAACTATAATGAAGAAATTATATTTATAAGACTACTTTTAAATATTATAGGCATAAACTAAAAATTAAAAAAAAATGACGTGAAATGAGCTTGAACTCGAATGAAAGCTTTGAAAATCAAATTCAATCCCCCTGAAATTTTGAACCATCGTAAAATTACCTGAACATTCCAGGGATGATTACAGATTTCCCGCGTAATAAATAATACGAGAAGTTTAATGCTGTTTTTTTCGAAGGCTTCGTCGTCACATGAAATGATGCTTTTTTTGCGAATAATATGCTATTTTCTTAACTACTGTGAGTTTGCAACAGTTACTCATGACCGTTAGGAGAAATTTAACGTATGTAAAGCCAGCGCTTTTTATGCTTTACCTGAAAATAGCGCAAAATGTCAACGCGGAGAAAAGCCACTGTTTTGTTCAAATAAAAAGCGTTTGTGGTTTAATTTTTTTAATATTTGAAAACTTACTTTAATGCAGCAATATTTGGGCTCATAAAACTTTTCAAAAACTGAGAATAAAGCAGTGATTTTGATGATAATTTTCTTCTGGCTGGAAAAATATCGCCAAATTGGTGATTTCGGAAAAAAGGGCGTTAACTGTTAAAATATTTAAGTTATTCGTCTGTTCTAAAGAACAGAAAAGTCGTTACAGCAAGATGATATATATAGTTTAAAATCATCGTTTTGCTTCAAGTGTAAGGTACTTAAACAGTGGCTTTTCTTTTTTTATTTTCCTTGGCGACGGAGCTTCGACAAACCAAAGTAATGAGTTATATATTAAATGTTAAAGCAAGCGTATGAGGAGCGTTTTTGTCTAAAAAAAGTGACGATTGATTGTTTAACAAATAAATTTTCAATCTCCATTTTTTATACGCTTTGCGGGTGTGGGGACCGTTAATTATGCATTGCATTTGAGACAGCAAATATCCATTTTAGCAGTAAAAAATTACAAAATCTAGCGAATCACCACTGAAGAATACAGGACTGAAATCATCAAAGCCTGTGTGATTGCTGAACGAAACAGAGAAGGGATGAGAATCAATTATTTTACAAACACTCAAAGTTTAATGAGGTGATTAAATGGATTTACATTTTTTTCCCGTCATCACTTCTTCCCTAATGGTTTGACAGAATTCTAAATTATTTTTTTTTATTATTCTTTTAAATATCAATTGTGACCCCTAGTACGTATATCAAAAGTATGCATAAACGGTGGTCATGAAAGTACATTCTGCAATTGAGTTATTATTCCTATTGTGTTAATTAAAATGAAGGGTTTTATAATATTTGTGTAAAATAAATAAAATCGCATGAATTTGAAGGAAATCCATTAGAGTTTTATTCTAAATAATATTGTGTGTAAAATTCGCACACCCAAAAACTAATTGTAGCTTTCAATGTCAAAAGAGGGTCTGTAACATTTTTACGAAAATAAGTTGTTTTTTTTTGGTTTTGGAATATCAATAACCGATTATCGAATACCGAGT
The DNA here is from genome assembly GCF_982258835.1 of Parasteatoda tepidariorum. Lineage (NCBI taxonomy): Eukaryota > Metazoa > Arthropoda > Arachnida > Araneae > Theridiidae > Parasteatoda > Parasteatoda tepidariorum. Next base: position 83,962,024 of record NC_141763.1, read on the forward strand.
AATTTTCCAGACTGCCTAAAGAAGAAAATCCAACAATTTGGAGGCAGTTGAAACAATTTTTCCACAATTAACAGATTTTTTTTGTTGTTTTTTCTCAAAAGGGCAGATTTGTAACATACCCCTTTTAATATTGACTGTTTCAATTGAGGTCACATAGTAACATCGAAGTATAAATTCTAATGAGAATTATTTGAAGCTTGTGTGAGATAACTAAGAGAATGCGAAAACATTCATATTCTTTTTTTCCGTTATGACTCATTAATTTTTTATTATTACTTACTTTAGAAGCATTTAAAAAATTTTATTTCCACGAAAAGATTCACCTGCTCAACTTATTTTGACATACAAAGATAAATAGAAGAAATTATGTATTGATTATCTTTCAATACACTTTTCAATACATTTTTTCAATACACTTCCCCTACTCTGCAATATAATCGTATCCTTTCTTTTTTTTCTGCTTTTATGATTATTAGAAAAAATAACTTAGACACATAAGTATGATTTTTTTAAATTTTAGACAAGGCTTTAATATACGCATAGTAGGCATATAAATACATGCGTAAATAGATCAAATATACATTTATATGTTTATTATCAAAACTATTAAGATTTATAATTAATTTTTTTAAATTAAGCTTATAACTAAAATATAAAATTAATCATTGCCAATTCACGAGTATTATTTATTCTCAGAAAAAATAATAACTTATTAGTTGCTGCTACTTTTCAAGTCAAATTTATATGCATTTCTTTTTTAATTTATTGCAAGAAATAAAATTTTGTAAAATACAGTAAATAAAATATTTGAAATAAATATTTGCTTTTGTCATTTTCCCACGCAATTATGTGAGTGGAAATCAAAATCAAAAAGTATCGCGATTTTTACAAGTGAATCCAATTAAATGAGATGAATACTTATTGAGTCTAATAAAATAGGCAAATACTAGTTATAAACACCACTTACCGAATATAAAAATAATTTTACAAACAATTATATATAAACTTCATTTACGATATTTAAACAAAGATTTATAAAGATCATTACTCAGGATTTTTTTTACAAATTTTTATTTATTTAAATTTCGTTAAATCGTGTTCTACAGCCACATGGTAATATTTTATTCGTACATTTTTATTAAAATCATAACAGATGTAATTTAATGGATAAATAACAGATGGCGCCACCTCTACAAAACAGTCTCGAATCCCAGTCATTCAAGGACGAGGAAAAGATGCAGAAGAGAAGGAGAGAAAGATGTAAGATATGGATGAAAGGATGCTGTTTTTTATCATCTGAGTTACTTTCCTGCATCATCGAGTGATAAACAACAGCTAAGGATAAGACTGAATATATTTATTATTACTGTGCGAATAGAGATTCGTTTTTGCAGTCTCCAAAATGGAGAAAAAGATAAAAGTAAGTAAGGATTTTTTTTTCACTCTCATTTTAGCAACGTTTTTATTTTATATTTGTGCCCAGGCACAGTAAAGTGCTTGACCTATTAAATATGCAGTTAAAGGCTATCATTTGTAGGCTTAGTTTTTAAAGAAAAAAAATATGAATCTAATATTATACTTCGAATATTTAGATGTTACACCACAAGTGCATTTTATCTTTGATTCCGAGATAGCACTTATCCTTAAAGGATGAATGTACAAGACTATCAGGGAAAAATGTAACTTAATAATAATTTTTATTGGAAAAAAAATCGAATTTTTCAGCTAATTTTAACTCGTACTTAATAAAAGGCTATAACTAAAAGGGAAAACGAATGCTGTTTATGATTTCGCAATCATAGTCAACTAAAAACTCATTTTCCTAATTAAGGGTTTATTTAATAATTCTACTTTCAACACCATAGAATTACTTGAATTTTCAAAGTAGTGATTTTATAATCACACATGCATTATATATTAAAAGAAAATTCATCATATTGTATGAAATAAAATTTAAAATACTAAGCCTAAATAACTGCAAACTAATTTACGCTAAGTAGCTGTTAAGCGTTAAAATAATCAATTGAATTGAATTTTAGAAGATATAGCTTAAAGAGTTACTTTCAGAGTTTATTTTCAATACACGCTATTCATTTGTGCATTCATTTTTTAATGAATTTCAAATTTATGGAGATTAAAATTATTTCTCAGTTAACATATTCAGCTCCATGGAAAAATATGTAATTTATGGAGATTAAAATTATTTCTCAGTTAACATATTCAACTCCATGGAAAAATATGCAATAAACAAATGTAGTGTACAAAATCTGTGTTTTTTTATACAATAAATAGATAAATTAAAATTTTACTAAATGAAAAAGAAAGAAAAAATGAATAAAGAATACACATGGAAGATTTATATTTAGATAGAACAAAAAAAATATGTTTTTACAAAGTCACATTTTAACATTAAAAATAATATTTGATATAAATAAAGAAGAAAAAACTTAGACAGAACATACCGAAAGAAAATTAAAGGAAATCTGAAAAAAGACACATTATTAAAATTCAACTATATGATAAGTAAAGAATTTTTAATATTGTTTTCCATTGATTAAATTATTATACCAAAAAAAAGGTACAGTTTGTGTAATTTGTTAATTTTATATCTCAAAAGAAATAAGTTGAAATTTCCTTATTAGACTGCAACACAATGATTTATCACATCATGCTTTCAGAGAACAGCTTAAAACTGTTTATTTAGATTTTCAAAATATAACTGACACAAAATCTTGCATCTGATAACACTTATAAGAAAATATTAAATACACTTTTAACAATTTGGCAAGTTTGAAGCTATATTATATTACGCAATATCAAAATTAAGCTGAAAAAACTGTAAATTTGTAAAAATTGATTAATTAATTAAATACTGAGATCATTTACTAAATTCATGCTTTTAGTTTTCAGTTCAAGATCATCAAATTCAATTTTTTTAATGAAATAATACGATTTAATATTACATTCATTAAATAATAGCTGCTGATTAGCATTTTAAATGCGTTTAAATTATAAAAGTTCTAAATTTATATATTTATATATTTTGTACAATACTTCTGGTTAATACAAAAAAATCAACTTTAACAGAGTTTTTATTTATTATATAATATCAACAATGTTGATTAACAACGTGCTTAACGATATATAATAATAGCACGTTGAATAAAACCAATATTCAATATAAAATAAATATAAATTAATATTATTTTTAATAAATTAATAATTAAACGTATCTAAATATTAGATAAAAAATAATTCTCAACTAGCTTTTTTGGAAACAAATAAATTTCTGAAGTTATAAAAAAAATAGCTTTTAATTAATAAAAATTAAAAATTAATTTTAAATTCATAAAAATTTAAAGTGAGTAATATTTCATAAAGGTTACCCACAACATTCACCAATTTCATAAAATAAATATTCAACATAAGATAGGCAGCTTCAAGTTTTAAATAAATATAATAATAAGATTTAAAAAATTTGAGAAACTGGTTGCCCAATATCGAGAGCGCATTCGTCATTTTTATAAGAATAATTATTAAAATAATAATAATAAAGAAAAGAGAAATATATAAATGTTTTTGTTAGAAATGAATGAGTTTATTAAATAATTTTTTTTTATTTAAAATAAATATTCAACTTTCAAATTAACATTCTATAATTTACATTCATAAAACAAAATGCAAGAATTTGTAAAATGAAATTAAATGTTTGTTTCATGAAATAAAATGCTTTGACATCTAAGAAACTGGCCAATGTTAAAAATATTTTTGAACATATTTAAATATAAAATATCAAAAATAAGTTTAATGGGAAAAATATGAATTAAAATTAAAAAGCTATATTGTAAACCTCTAATTCTAAAGATAAAATTCAGTATATGAAAAGAAAATTAATTTTTAAATACAATTAAAAGCAAAATTTAGGAAACTACTGCATTAATTAAAAAACGTGTTACAAAAATTGTTATTAATATAACAATATAATTTACGACACATTCTATTTAATAAGATATTATATTCTACTTAATTGCATGAAATAAAGTAAAATATAGGCTAGAAAAATTACAGAAATAAAATACTAATTATCGTACAAAAAGTAAACTTCTTATCATATAAAGAAAAAAAAACATTTTCACCAAAAAGTTTTTTTTTATTATTGCTAAATATTCCACAAAACTTCAGCTACTCTACAAGTTGAAAACCGTATGAAATCGTATCACAGCTATCTGTTACAAAGTTTTCTTTGAAATGAGCTAATTTCTTCTATCGTAAGGTTTAGGAAGTCTATGGTTCAAGATCGGAACTATAAGGTGGATAGTCAAAAACCTTCCAGCAGGAACTTTTGGTGTATTTTGCCTTATGTAGATCAAGCGTTGACGCTAGGATGTATCTGACCATTCACTCCATAGGTCAGATATTCCTCCAAGTGACTTTCATCTGTTCTTGCTCTTGAAGAAGTTCCTGTAAAGAACATGTAGAACGCAAAATAAGAGAAGAATATTGTGGAGAATTAGCAAATAATATCTTCATAATCATCTTTAAGCTTTGTTGTATGAAATTTCTGTGATAAATTTGAAACTTTAACGCTCTTCAACTCCAAAATAGTTAGCAGTTTTAAGAAAATTAAAGACTAATACCTTAACAGTTATAATTCAACATTAGTGTGAGATAATTCTAAAATAATTTTGAACGGAATCTTGCGCTATATTAGCACAGTGTGAGAGAAACAGCTAAAAAGGGTAAACACGTGTTTTACTTTAAAACTGAGGTTGAACAGTCAATCTATATTTAGATTTGAGATTATCAACGTTCAATTCAGAACTTGTGCAATTTTGAACTTAAAAAAGAAGACAAGAGAACTTCTAAAGCAAGAAATGGGGTAAACCACTCTTCGTGGTGGACAATTTGATGGAACTAATCCGCATTTGCGTTACATGAAGAGGAAAACCACAAAATTCTCCCATCGTGAGCTTGACAGGAAGGGGAACTTATTATTTGTATGTCATTGAGGATAATTAACGTCAGAACTGTGATTCGATTGAATCGGAAGCAGAATTTGTTTCAACCACTGGGATTCGAATCTGGGTCACCTAATTGGGAGGTGAACGTTCTATACTCTGAACTACCGCTGCTCACAGATTAGGGAGTGCCTAAATTAATGTCTGGAAAAATTCTTTGAAACTCGCGTTTTACAGGTGTGAGTCACCTGTAAAACGGTTTAAAGTTACGGTTAAAACTGATTTAAAGATACAGTGCGTAATGATTTTTTTATTTATTTTTATTTCCAATGAGCTGCACAATCGGTCTTGCCGATGAGCAGACCTAGTGCGTTCTCCAGAGGTGGTATCCACTCTTTCAGGACCACCACAATGGGTGAGATACCGTTGGTCATGTTAAATTGGACGTCTAGTTTCTGCCACACTAGATGGCAGCACCGAGACTCTATTTGGATGCTAAAGTGCACTAGGAATTTAATTTTGCCGGAAATGCCATGAGCCAATAAGGCACTCCAGGGATCTCTTACGTGGCGCATAATCATACGACATGGCCTCTGAGGATTTTCTGCATCCCGAAAATCCGGTGTCTGGGCCGGGGATCGAACCCGCAGACTTGGGCTCAGAAGGCCGACGACAAACCAACTGCGCCACCCAGCCACTGCGTAATGATTTTAATAACGTAATAGCAACTTGATATTTCCTATACAGTTAATCTTTAGATTATATTCATCACCGTGATTCCAACCTGGGTCACCTCATTTAAAGGCGAGAACTTTATAAAGAATATTATATTTAAAATCTTCATTCTTGATTTTGGGATAGTTAACACTTTTAATTATCCCAAACATTAAAAACTTAACATTAAAAACTAAATTTAAAAACTTCGCGTTTGAAATATCAGCACAAGTAGCAAGTTGATAGAACTCAGCGAATAACTCCTAAAATATCTATCATTTAACTTGCTGGGGAGTTATTTTTTGAATAATTTTAAAATGTATCGATATGAAAGAAAAAATGAATTTATTTTTTCGGTTTAATCCGGTACGTAAGTTCACCAAAGTTTACACGATATTAATGTTCAAAATGTTCAACAGTTTTAACACTGATAAAATTTTAACAACATTTGGTGTTAAATTAGTTTCACATGTCTAATCTTTCGTGTTTTTTTTTCTCTTTTGGTGTTAATATTAGCATTAAAGGAAATTAAATGTTCTTTCAGAAAAATGTTATATCTGATCGGTGACCCTGAACGTCGACTCTTCAGCCATGACGACCAAAAATCACCGAACTTCAGCCAGCCCTTCAGCAACATTCAGCGGAACTTGTAATACATTCAGCTCAAGCAACATGCGACTTTCTATATCTAAATGGCTTGTCTCACTTCTCTTGGCGCATTTTATATCGGCGACGATAGCAGGCCATGGCGACGATCGTACTCAGGTGTACAATATCGGAGCCGTGCTGTCCATAGGGGACAAAATTCAAAACTTTCTCCAGGCAATAGAAGATGTGAATGAAGATATCAATGTTCTTCCTCCAAGAGTTAAGCTGGAAGGAGTGTCGTTGCCAATGGACAGAAATCCTATAAGAACGGCTCAGAGTGTTTGTGAGCATCTAATATCAGCTCAAGTAAGTAATTCTTTCAATTTTTCAATTAAACTTTTTCAATCTTCCAATTTTTAAATCTTCAAATGTTACATTTTTAATCCTCCATTGTAATTTTTTTTATTCCCCAAATTTCATTTACTAATCTTCAAATATTGTTTTTATTTTTAAGCATCCAATGCTTTTTTTTTATTTTTAAAATGCTATTTTTTTTGTTTCCAATTAAAATTTTTATTTTCTCGTCTCATATTTTTATTTTTCACTGTTATTTTTGAAATCTCAAAATGTTGTTCTTTAATCTTATAATGTTACTTTTTAATCTTCCTATGTAATTTGTTTCATATTTAAGTGTTACTTTATTCCTTCAATGACTTTTTTTGTCTTTCAGTGTTATTTTTCAATCTTCAGATTTTATTTTTTTTATATTGCAATGTTATTTCTTAATCTTAGACTGTTGTTGATATCTTTAAAAAGTAATAATTTTTATCTTCAAATATTTCAATTTTTTAATGTTATATTTTAATTATTCAATATTATTTTTAATTACCTATTGTTTCCGTATCTTTTAAAATCAGTTTTTCTTACTCTTTGACTACAATTAGTAGAAAGATTTTAGAAGTTAAGCAGCTAATATCATGTAATCCAATGAGCATCTAATATAATTCAATAGTTCATTGCGTTTCGTTTAATCTTCTAGCGATAATTCTCAATCTTCCAATAATATTTTTAATTTTGAATTGCTTTTAATTTTCATTCTTAGAATGTTTTACTTTATATACTATTACTTTTTTTAAGTTCCAGTTCTTAGATTCCAAATTTTCAAATGTTTTTTTTAAATCTCTAAATGTTATAGAAATGATTTTTGTTTTTTAATATTATTCTTTATTCTTATATTATAATATAATATTTTTATCTCCCAATCCTATTTTTTTGTCTTTCAACGTTATTTTTTTAATCCTCAAGTAATATTTTAATCTTTAAATGCCCTTTTTTAATTGTCAAATGATATTTTTTAATCTTTTTATATCATTTTTGTATCTTTCCCATTGTTAATTTCTTTTATTTTCCAATGTTATTATTTTTTTATCTTCTTATTCAATTGCTTCCATCAAATAATGTTTTAATCTTACAATACTTTTCTTTTGATCTTAGAATATTATTTTTGTAATCTTCAAATACTTGTTTTTAATTTTCCAATGTTAATTTTTTAATTGTACATACTAATTTTTTTTAATAAATAAATGTAAATTTTTATTATTTAATAATTCCATATCTTCTCAGTTCAGTTTTAAATACAGTTAGTTGCTTTCCTGTATGAAAGTTACATTTTTAATGCCCTAGAATAAAAAGCAACGCTAAAAATGTAGAATCTCGTTATTTTAAATAGCCTTTTTTTCCTATTGCTAAAATTGTATTATATTTCTTATTTTGTAGTACAAAGTTTCTATGAAAGTAATAACTGACAAAATGCTTGCATTTACATTTGTCTAGAAAAAACCACAGGTTAGGCTAAAGTATATATATTATTTTTAATATATACATTTAATGTGTTATTTATCCTTGGTTTGTTCAAAACTGCTTGCAGATTGTTTTGTTTTCTCTTTTAATATTTTTCTATTTTATGAAGTTTCTGGAGCTGTGACTTCATATTTAGTGAGATAATTTCTACCTGTAGTATCACTTAAAACGTCAAATTAATGTTATTACTGATGCTTAGAATACGGGGCTTCTATATATAATCTAAAAACTTGACGTAATATTATCGAAGTAAAATAAAAAGTAAAATTTTCAAGCAAGAGTCTAAAAGCTAAGCAATTTTGATTCATCTGAACAATAGAATAAATAATTACACTCAATTATATAAACAATGAACACTATTATGAATTATTGCTCCTTAGAAATTATTTGTTTTTCTTTTAATTTTTTTCTTTTAATTCATTTTCTATTTTATGAAGTTCACGCAGGTATAAACGTTACTTATAGTGAGATAATTACAGACTGTAGCACCGATTAAAAACGTAGCTTAGAATAAGGAGATTCTATGGAATCCTTAGTAAGACTTTCAAAAAAATTAAAAAAATTTGAACTCAGCATTCAATCAGAGTACTTTAATTACATATGGTCGAAAAAGAGAGCTGCTTCACTTAAATGACTAAAACAATAGCCATTTTTTTATTTTTCATTTAAAAAATTATTTTTACAAAAATTGAGGTTAGTTAACCCACACTTTATTTTTTCTACGTAAATACGCTGACATTTTTCTCTCAATCTATACCCTTTATTATGACCCTATATTATTACTTTACCCTTAATCTATACCCTTTATTTAATCTATACCATTAATTTGGGTGTTCAACTTAATGTTACAATTTATTTTGTTACGCTAAGTACAAAACTAATAAACTTAAAATTTCGAGGGTGGGTTGACACATGTACAAGGAGTACAATGGAGCAAAAGAAAACTATAATTGTATAATTAGTTCGATAACTATTAGGTGTTAAACTATTAGGAAGAAATATCATGTGGGCCGCTCTGTGGGCATCAGGAATGAAAAATACATATTTGAAAATTGACATTTTTTATTAAAAATCTAACGCTAGCTTTTTTCAAGAATTTTCATCTCTTCGAAAATTACTGCAATTCCTTTTTTACGTTTAATTTTATTTTGGTTGCTCAAAACCTATAAGAACTTGAAATTACGAAGGTGTGTCGATAAATGTACAAAGAATTAAATGAAATTTTAAAAAAAAAATTATTCAATTATTAGTTCTGTGATTACCAACTGCTAAACTTGCAGTAATCATAAGCCATGTTGAGGGATTCATTGCAAATATCTTGGGGGATTAATGCGAATATAGTATGGCGATTTAACGTGCTGAAATGGCTATTTTCCTTCATCTTATTAATTTTGCACACTTTTTTTGTTTTCGAAATTCATCTTTATTTTAAAGTGATTGCAATTTTAAGTGTTTTTAAGGCTCATGTCCAAGTGGTCGTGAGTTCGATCCCAGCTGGCCAAGGATTCCCTGTGTAGTTAATGGTGACTGGTACACGTTAAATCTGCTGGGTCATAAAGTCCTTCGTGTTCCCAATACATATCCATGCCTCTGGGGATACTGAATTAGATATTGATCGTTCTCTGGTTCACGTCAAAATTACGATATGTGGTTGAATGAATGGGACCCCTCTGTAAACGGGCTATGACGTGTGTGTGACCGAAGTCAAATTCTTGGTCATTGACCCCACCACGGAAAGACAAGACACGCACTTTCTGGCTAAATTTTCTTGGTATTAGAAAGCAGGCTTGCTGATATTGGCAAGTGGCATTAGAATTTTCATCCTATTAGTTTTCATACGCTTAATTTTAATTCATTTTTTTTAAATTTATATATTTTCCTAATTTTCTGTTTTTTTCCCTTTATCTTCCTAAATTTACGTTAGTTTCAATTTTGTTCTACGCTTCTGTTTAATTCATTCTATTAACTGACTTTTGTATTCATGATATTAATAAGACAAAATCTTCCTTATTCATTTTTGTTTTTATTTTTCATTCAAATTTTTTCTCCAATTAATTATGTATTATGCGAGCTAGATTGGTAGCCGGACGTGGATTATACGGTTAAGGGTTTTGCAAGCCTAGATACGTGTCCACGACTGGAAGAAAAGAAAAAAATGGCATTAGAAACAACAAAAACATAATTTTGAAAGCAAGAACTTTCGCTAAACCGTTACCATATAAACAGAAAAATTACTAAATGAATGGTTTAAATACCTATATTTCAGTTTTATTATCAAAAGTTTAGAACTCTTACCAGAAATGTCTTTACATTTCTGGCATATTTCTGCTGTCTTTACATTTACTATAATGTCTATTCATTAATGAAATTTTTCTCCGTTTAGTTTAGCATCTAACTACAGCAATAGCACTTCAAAACGTACAGATACATTGGACCATTTTGAACCAAATCTTAACTGGCTCTCAATTACAATTCAATATAGTGAAACGTTGAAACCTGCTTTAGATAGTGGGATTATTACTTATGTTACTTCGTAACTAGAAATCTCCTTTCATTCATAACAAAACTGTCAAACTTTTTGAATAAGAAAAGTAAAATTGTAAATTTTCCCTTAATTAAAATCATTGAAAGTGCTGAAACCGTTACTTAATGTAAAGTTGAAATTGGATTCTATCTTAACTGAAAGACTGTGTATTTTCGTACTTTAAAAGTAAGTTTTTGTTGTTTTCGCAGGTATATGCAGTTATTATCAGCCATCCTACTGCAGGGGAATTATCACCTGCAGCTGTTTCTTACACTTGTGGATTCTACAACATTCCAGTAATAGGTATCAGTTCCAGGGATTCGTCTCTCTCCGACAAAGTAAGGAACCAAATCAATTGCTGACCTATAGTTTCTCTAAAGTAAGAACTCCCCTAGCTATTCGTCTGGACCCGTGGCAGTGACTATGTTAACGAGGAATAACTATTTTAAGTAGGGGTGTGGGTCACTCTTTAGGACAGATTTTGGCTCAGATCGGCGAGGGAAAGGGAATCTTTTTCTTTGGTTGTTTAGCCCTAGAATGAAGAGAAGCTACCCTCCCTGAAATGCGCTTTTCTTGTTTCCATAGCTGCAGACGGCCTCATACTTTGTGGCTGGAGAAGTTCTTACTGTAGACAAACTATAACTGTTAAAAAACTGCTAACTACAGCTGTATTCAGAAACTGTTTGTAAAAGTTATATTTTATCACCACTCAATCTACTTTTTCCAGAAAACTTAAAAACATAAAAAATGTGGGCAGTCATTGTTTCATAAAACGGATTTCAATTTATGCATTTATTACTTTGAATGAGACATTTAGAGCTGAAAGAAAAAGAGTTAGGTCTAAGAAATGTTGAGAGAAAAACAACTATAGATATTTTCGAAATTTATTAATTTCAGGTTACACCTTCTAAGCAATTTATTAGTTGTCACTTGAACTTTAAATATTTGTGCTTCTAAAAGAAAATTCAGATTAAATTCTCATGGCTGTTGTCGTCCAATTTGAAGTATTGCAAAGTTTTGCAATCATATTCTTCTTTACGATTAAATATGGTAAAATGAGTTTCAATTTCTGTATAAATTACAGAATTTAGTTTCATAAAAGTGGCTTCGACCCCATACCTAAAAACGTACCCCTCCTACTAAAAAAGTCCCAATAGTGTTCCGGTCCTTCTCTCCTAATAAAGTCCAAAATGTGTCTTATTTAAATGTTTGATTGGTTGTCAAACTTTATTGCAAATATATTTCCAGGACAAAAATACCACTCATTTGTTTTGAATATATTAAAAAGACTTAGCAAGCTCCTATCCACTTAAGAGAATAAGATCGCTTTAGATAAAATTTTCTTTTAATATATTTTCTTGAAAAAAACAATACTCTACATCAGTGATTCTCAACCACTTTTGTGTGACGCCAAATTCTTAAAATGTGCCGCCAAATATTAGAAATTATACAATAAAAATTATAATGCTTTTTTTTTAATTATGAGTAAAGTTTAAATTAAAGAAAAGTGTATATATATAATATTATATATATAATATTACTTTTTATAGTGTTTCCACGCTTTAACCGCTTGAACATATTTGTTGGCGATTGTCTTGTCTCTGACAATCCTAAAATAAGTTAAAATAAGATGGAAGTGTTTAAATTGTCTTTGGCGCACAATTTTAAAAAATATTGAAATAAGTAGGAAATTTAATGACTATTAAAATTATTAATTAACAAAGGAAAGCAAGCTAAATACTAACTTTCAACGGAAATAAAAGCTAATCATTAAAGTAAGCTATGCAATTTATAAACAAATTAACAAAGGATAACTAACAGAAAAAATAAGCTAACAATTAATAATTACCAAAAAAACTAGTTTACAAGAAATCACAAAAAATAACAGTTAACGTAAAAAGAAACTAACAGTTAATAACTATAGAAGACAAGCTAACAATTAATAACTAGCAAAAAATAAATAACTCTTACTAACTAATAAAAAATTAGTTGAAAGAAAAAATTAATCCCTTAATAAACGTGCTTCTGTAGTACATATTATTTTATTTCACATTCAAAATTATTATCACGAACTATTTAACATAGTGCATAATAGGTAAGTAAACAACTTTTAATCTAATTTTTTTCATTGTGTGCCGTCAAATTTCGAAATCGTTAAAAGTGTGCCGCACCAAAAAAAAGTTGAGAATCACTGCTCTACATTTTTGTTACATATTACAATAAGAATGAGCAAAACCCTATTTATTTAAGATAATAAGAATCAATTAATATGATAAAATTTGTTATAGATATGGTATTTTTTTAGAAAAAATACTTTATATTTTTGTTGAATATTACCATAAGAAAAAGCAAGGTTCTATTTACTTAATTAACACAATATCAAATAGATATCAATATCAATATCAAATAGTACTATTTTTAATGGAACGAAACAAGTCCTTGCTTTGGCTGATGATGTATTATTGATTGAAAGAAGAAAAAATGCACTTGTTGACCATTTTAAAGACTTGACCAAAGAAGCTAGCCTTTTTGGTTTAGAAATAAATATTGATAAGACGAAATACGTGATAATGGATTCTGAAGGAATGGATATTGACACAGAGCTACGAATTAATGAAATGACAATATTTGAAAGAGTTAGGGAATTTAAGTACTTGGGTTCAGTTTTCTCAGAAAACAATGATATTATGCCAGGCATTAAGCAAAGACTAACTGCTGGAAATGGCAGTTTTTTTTCACTGAAGAGATTGCTAACATCAAAAGTAATAACGAGGAAAACAAAGCTTCAGGTTTATAAAACTAAACTGCTGTTTGTAGAAAATGCAACACCATGAAGGAATCATCAGAATCAAATGAAATTCGCAGCAAATGTCAATTATAGGATATTATGCAAATTAATAAAGTTTCAGAGCCATCGCGCGTGCGTGGCGCGCGCAGCGCCCTCTGAATTGATGCTGAAAGCGTATAAATAAAGTGCTGTAGCGGGACGTTGAAAATAGTCTATGATTATTTGTTAGTGGCAAACGTTTAGTGAGACCTGAGTATGCCTCCACGACGGAAGAATAAGAAATTCAAGCAACTTACGGAGTTTGAACGAGGGAGGATAATCGGCCTTCGAGAAGGAGGATTTTCCTATCGCGCAATAGCAGCTCGTATGCAGCGGAACAGTTCCACAGTGATGCGAGTTTGGAAGCAGTGGACCGACGAGCACCGAACAACTCGAAAAACAGGCACTGGACGACAGAAGGTGACGTCAGAGCGCGATGATCGACACCTGCTCCGCATGGCGGTGAATGATCGCACAGCTTCCTCCAGGCAGCTGGCAGCACATTGGTCTACTGCTACAGGTGTACAATTGTCGGCTTCGTCAATTCGTCGTCGTCTGCTGCGCCGTGGATTGCGTGCAAGGGTGCCATTATACAGGATTCCCCTCACGGCGGATCATCGACGGCTGCGTCGGCAGTGGGCTCTTGAGCACAGAGACTGGCGAGCTGATTGGCACCAAGTTGTCTTTTCAGATGAATCAAGCTTCAATTTGTGGACCCATGATGGCCGTGTTCGTGTTAGACGTTATGCCGGTCAACGCTGCCTTCCTGAGTGTATTATTGAACGACATAGTGGTCGAACACCCGGAGTTATGGTCTGGGGTGCGATTTCGTATCATGGACGATCCAATTTGATACGAATTGAGGGTAATCTCAATAGCAACAGATACGTCCGTGAAGTGCTACAGCCCGAAGTCGTTCCTTTCCTTCAAGGCATCCCTGGAGCTATCTTTCAGCAGGATAATGCACGCCCACATGTTGCGCGGACTGTTAGAGACTTCTGTTCAGCACAACGCATGCAACTTCTTCCTTGGCCTGCTTATTCGCCGGATATGTCGCCTATTGAGCACGTGTGGGATATGGTTGGTCGGCGTCTCACTCGTGATCCGCGTCCTGCAGTTTCCAAAGACGAACTTTGGTTGCGCATACAGGCGATATGGAATTCTCTTCCTCGAGCAGATATTCAACATCTGTTTGACTCCATGCCATGTCGTATAGCAGCACTTATTGCAGCGCGTGGTGGCTGCACCAAATACTGATTTCGGACGCTTAATTTGTTTCTTTTGTTTTGAAAATTTCATCATTTATTTGTATCAGTACAAGTCGTTTCTGCATTAAATTTCATTTGATTCTGATGATTCTTTCATGGTGTTGCATTTTCTACAAACAGCAGTTTATAATCAGATCAACCGTTATCTATGGATAAGAGACATGGACTCCAACCCAGAAACAAGAAAAAATGCCGATTACCTGGGAAAGAAAAATTCGTGGAACTATTTTTGGACCTGTCAAAGAGGGTGATCCGTGGAGAAGGCGATGCAATTTCGAAACTTCAATACTATTTATGGAAAAATATATAATCAATTATATGAAAGCAAAGAGAATTCAATGGCGAGGACACCTTGAAAGAATGGGGGAAAACAGAGGCACTAAGAAAATATTCAAGGGCAGTGCCAAAGAAAAAGAGGAAGGCAGGCCAATAGATGGTTAGACGAGGCGGAGAAAGACCTTAAGATTCTAAAGGTCCGAAACTGGAAACAAAGAGCTAGAGACAGGCGACTTTGGAGAAAAATTGTTAGTAAGGCCATGGTACAACCAGTCCCTAAGCATTAGTTAGCTTTGTATGTATGATGCAATATCGGTACCTAAGAAAACGGTGGTTACGCTAACATACAGGATTGTTTACAACACGAGTTCAATTTGTATAAATCGTTAACAGGTTTATAATTAATTTTGTTAAAATATAACTTCTTCAGAAACAAGTGCTGTTTTTAGTGCTTATTTTAAAAACAGTACTTTTCTCTCTTTAATGAGAAATATATATATATATATATATATATATATATATATATATATATATATATATATATATATATATATATATATATATATATATATATATATATATATATATATATATATATATATATATATATATATATATATATATATATATACAGAGAGAGAGATTCACGGTTGGATAAGGACTTAAAGCTTCAAGATATCCCGTTTAGAAACAATAATCAAATAAAGAAATAATAAGTAAATAAAAGTTCTGTAATCAGTATCACCGATTTGACGGCAGCGTCAACTCATGTTAGAATCTATTGAGACAATGCGCCTCAATAGATTCAAACGATTCGATAGACTGAATGCCCTATTTTATTGTTGCTGTTGCAATGCTTAGGGACTTCTTGGGACATTTATTGGTAAATTAGTTACCAAACAACGACACAAATTCCAACTATCTTTATGTTATTGCAAATAAAATTGCTGGATTCATTATCACCGATTTGGCGTTATCGTCACATCACGTTTGAATATATTGAGACAACGCATCTCAAAAGAGTCAAACGTTCCATTTTATTGCTTCAGTTGCATTCTTAGGCACTTGTATTTCAAATAAAATTTGAAACCAAGAAATTATTTAGTTTACCAGTATCATATTGGTACGATTTTACAGTAAATTAAAGTGCTGTAATTAGTGACGTGATGACCACTCATTTGACGTTATCGACTCGTCACGTTAGAATCTATTACAATAGCGCGACTAAAAATCAGGGCACGTTTCAGACGTAACAAAGACCAACCTAAATCACATATAAAAGGGAACTCATCTCCGTATACCGATTCCCTAAAAACAACATCGAAGCATTCAAGCATCCATTTTATTGCTTCAATTGTATCACATCTTCGGCAGTTGAAAGCGTTATTTCGAAAAACTGAGATTGTCTTTACTTCAGCCCAAACACTCTCTATAAATAGAACAAAAATCCCATCAAGAGGACTATCCCTCTCTACCCCCGGTACTTCTCTGGAAAAAAGCAGGATCTTGGCTGGCTGCCAGCATTCTCCGGACCAAGTCCGTATTGATTCCAGCGAACTTCGCTTCACCATGGAAACCAGGATTCGTTCTCCCATTCCGGTTTTCAATTTCCTGCGCAGCATCTCCAGATTATCGTGTGTAAATTCCTAATTTCGAACTTTATCAACGGCAAAGTCGTTTGTTTTCATTATCGTTGACAAGTTCGAAACTCTGCACCGCCTTAGTTTGTTCGAGATGTTCTTATTGTTGACATCTAAATTAGCTTCGAGGGGTGTCCAGAAAAGGGTTTTGGAGTAACTTGTTTTTTTTTTATGATAACATTCGAGGGAAAGATTTTATTAATAAATAACTCAGAGTTATGGTAGAAACATTGTTCAAACAAAACTTTTATGGCTATAGCTTTGTCATCATTTTAGTTTTCCTGCATTAATTCTGACTTTTCGACATATTGGAATTTAAAGATTTCTGTAACATTATTAATTAATATCATAACGACCAATTTAGAAGCTATGTCAAAAATTATCTTTTGATATACTAATATTACACTGTAATTTGACAAGAATTTATCATAGCTTGGTCTAAAAGTGTGACAATTATTTCAGACAAATTATAAGTTAACATAATTTTTTTTTCATACTTTAGCATTAACCTACGCAGTATCTCCAAATTAAAGGAAATAAATTTCTCATTTCAAACTTCAAAATCAAATTAGTGAATTTTCATAGCATTCGGCATTTTCATTTTCAATGTAATAATCACTCATTTCAACCAAAGTATTAATTATTTCACAGATTAGGGTTTGATCTAATTCCATTATTTATGCCTTATTATCTATTATTCCATAAGTATTATCCCTTTATAAAATTAAACCTACTTACATATGATGTAAATGTATCGCATGAATTTGTCTAAAATTACGTAAAAAGTTATTATTTCGGCAAACGTTTTAGACTTTATCATTGGCTATTTCATTTATGTTAGTTTTTCATTATATCTCATTCTCTTCATTAGTTCTATTAGTTTCTTATTTTTAATTTTTGGCAACGAAGAAGTAGTTTCGTTTTCCTCATCTTTGACGAGTTCGAAATGCTTCAGGGAATTAGTTTGTTCGAGATAATCTTATTGTTTTCATCTAAATAAGATTCAAGGGTTGTCCAGAAAAGATTTCGGAGTAACTTTGTTTACATTTCAAGGGAAAAATTAATAACCCTTCTCTATGGTGGAAACGCAGCTCCGTCTAAACGTTTTTGTTTAGCTTTGTAATCATTTCAGTTTTCCTGCATAAATTCTGATTTTTCAAATTATTGAAATTCAAGTTTTTTTAATATTTTAAAATTATCCAGCATTTAATATCATTTAATCATTTAATATAATATAATATCATATAATCATCATTTTATATCATATAATATCATATCATTTTATCATTAAATATCTGTTAATATCACATCATTTAATCATTTAACTATATTTAATATCATTAATTATCATTTAATATAACAATTTAATATAAATGTGGCCTAATTATTTATTACAACGCAAATTAGGGTTTGATCTACATAAAATGTGATACGTGAATTGTCTAAAATTATGTTATAACGTGATTATTTTTCGGCATAGTTATTGAAATTATATAAGCATATTTTTTCCTCCTTATACACTGCCGTTTGTAGCATCCCCAAATAAGTTCCTTATTTCGAAGTCAACGGCAACAAACTATTGCTTTTTTATGGTCATTGATAAATCCACTCCATATTATTTTTTTCGAAGTGATCATATGGAATGCTGTCAGCTTCTCCCACTTTTTGTGGATAATTTTTTTATTAATTAAAACGTTTATAAAATTTATATTTTACGATTAAATTTGTCTATTTCACTCTCGGCTATCGTAGCTTTTCTTGTTTTGTATTTCACCCTTATTTTCCAATTTTTTGTTGACAATTTTGCGTTTTCTGTTTCATTTCAATATTGCTTTCCTTATTCACGTCGACACTGTTAGAAATTTCTTGGTAAAAATGGTTAAATAGCCATTTATTTCATTTTTACTTGACCATATTCAACCTAAACAGTCAATTAACCATAAAAAAATATGCAAACTGTTATGTTTGAGAGAAAACGTTTATTGGCTGTTTCTACCTAATACCGTTTAACAACCAGAAATCAATTCGTGCCAATTAGGCCCACCTAATGAAACCATTTTGTTCCGTGCTTTTGAGAACATAATGTATCTGAGAGGACTAAACGTTCAATCTCATGACCGGCTGAACAGGGGTTCGAATCCCAACGGTGATAACACAATATTTTTCCATTCCTTCAATACAAAAAAAGTATCATGCACTCTTCTATCTGAAGACAATTAGAATACGAAACTATTATTCGCGCCTAAATCTCCAGAGCTCCAATATCAGTTTTATTTTTATGGTTTAAAAACTATGCTAATCGTAAATGATTACAAAACCATATAGTTTTGTATTTACAGTATCTTAACTCTACCAGTTGTAAACGATATCAAAACAGTAAAAATAATGAAGTTTTCCTAAACGTAAATTTTGTGGCTAATCAGGTGGACAGGCTGCTGCCGATTATTTAACTGTAATTCCAGACTAAAAATTCAAACAGTGTAGCGAGTCTTAAGAATGGTGCTTGCGCAAGGAACATGTCGACTTTTTTTTGACATCCTCATATTTTTGAAGCAAACGAAACTACATCATCATCATAAAAATCCTCATCATCAAAGCGAAAATCATCAAGTATATATATTTCCGCTTCAGTGTCTTAGGAACATTCATTTAAAAAAAATTTTTATCAGGCTTTAAATAACTTTGTTTTTGTTTGCATCGTGTAAAAATTTATTTAACTTGTTCTTTATTTTAGAATTTGCACACGTCATTTATGCGAACAATACCGCCTTATTCTAACCAAGCTGATGTATGGATTGAGATTCTCAAGTTTCTTAATTACAAGTGTGTCACCTTCATACACAGCTCAGACAACGATGGCAGATCCACTCTCGGGCGATTCCAGAATTTAGCTGATTTCTCTGGCATCAAAGTAAGTCAAACACTCACATAATGATTTAGTTTTCATTTTACAATTGTTACTTAGCTAATTTTCATTCCACCATTTCTACAAGGCTTGAAAAATTATATAAAAAAATTATTAGGAACTACTTTTGTGAAAAAGAGAAAATAATATTTTCTCTGCCAGAATAAAATTAAGAACATTAGGTGTACCACTTTGGCATAGTGTCGGAACAGTTGATTGTGAAAAGGATGCCATACAGCGGAATGCTCTTTCACATACAAAAGTAATTTGGAATTCAGATAAGAGTAGCTAAATTGTGTTGTTAAGAAGACGCTATAACCGCTGGAAAAACTTTTCATGGCAATTTTAGTTTCACTTTTATTGGAATTTTGAAATTTTAAGTTTTGAGATAAAGGAGCTCAGGTAAACCTAGAATAAACTTAAGCCTGATAGCCATCTTTACAATGATTAAACAAATTATTACAAAAATAGGGAAAATTTTATAAGCTACGTTTTTAAAACAGAGAAGATAATCAGATCTTTCTGTCAGACCTAAAATAAAGAACATTAGGTGTACCACTTTAGCAAGATATAGGAAGAGTTGGTTGGGAAGGGGACGCTGTACTGGGGGAGAAACCCTTAATATTAAATGCTTTTTCACCTAAAGTGTAATTTAAAATTACTTTTTAAGTGTTAGGTGATTTAGAATTACTTTTAAGATTAGATTATCTTCGGTGTAATGTTAAGAGGAATCTATTACAGCTGGAGAAATATTTAATGGCAATTTCAGTTTCACCTTCATTGGCCTTTTGAAATTTAAGATTTTGAGAAAAATAGTTCAGGTAAACCCAATGTAAACCATGATGTTACCAAAACTAACTATACTCTGAACTTTGAAGTTCAAAATACCAATGAAGGGGAAACAGAATTTGCCATTAAAAGGTTCACCAGAGGCTGTAGTGTCCTCTTAACGTCACATCAATGCTAACCTAATTTGACATTCGCAACCGCCTGGGATTTATCATTACTGATTGTACGAATACAATAGTGACGCATGCGCATGCTACACTTTCCCAACCGTTGCAGACTTTACATTATATGAGAGTAGTAACACTAAGAAACGATCGCAGAAAGTACAGTCTGATTAGACAACCAGACTTAGTAAAGGGAATGGAACCCAAAGCAAGGCCTAAGTTTAAGGCCTAACCCTTTATGTCGACTGGGTGGCAGATGGTGTGTTTGTTGCTTAAGTAATGGCTTTGCTTTTTCCGTTTTAGACCTGATTAAAATATTATTTTAGTGATCTTGGCTAAATTTTAGTCTACTTTTTTAGCATTTTAATTGTTTTTATTGCTTTCAGGTAGAAGACATCATTGAGTATGAAACAGGAATTACAGAAATCAGTCAAAAGCTGGAAGAGGCTATGGGACGATATTGTAGAGTTTTTATTTTATACGCGAGGTAAGTTTTTTCGCATCAAGTAGTAAAAGCCTAAAAAGTTGCAGCTTGTTTGTTAGGTTGTAAAAAAGTGCTTTTGTAAGATTCTCCAAAAACTTGATACCTTCAGATCTAAAATTCTTAAACACTGAAAGTGTTATAAGAAACCTGAAAAAAAAATTAAACTTTCTCCTTATTAGGCACTTTACTGGTGGAAAAATAAAAGGAACCTAATTTAGCGATATTGGCTATTAATTGGCTCAAAAAATACCAAGAAAATGAAATTTTTTTTATATAATTACTACAACAAAATATTAAAGATACATTTGGACTTAGTTTAAGAAAGAAAATAAAGAAAGTTTTTTTTCTTACCAAAATCACCACAATATCACACATAAAGACACTTATTATTTTTTTAAAGAATGTTTTCACTCATAATACAGATGTTGTACAGGAGAATAACTGTAAAAACTGTTACATACCTCAGTTTAGAACTTCAAATCTATGATAAGAACATTAAGTGAATCTGATCTACAACTACTTCATGAATCCAACAGAATGTGGGGAATAAACAGGGAAGACTCTTCAAAAATTTGCTCTTTTTTCGTAAAATTAGGAAACATTTCTGACGCCAGGAGAGTAGCATAAAAACCTTTAAACAACCCTTTAAATTATTCAAAATGTCAAGTTTAATGAGACAATTTAATGAAATATTTTTTATACGGCATTAAACATGCATAATGGACCGGGATATCAGAGTTAAAAGTACGTCGGGCTCGTGTTTGTGAGTTCGAATCCCTCCGGTTGAAGAATCCCTGTATATTAAATGGTGACTGATGCACGTTAAATCCGTCAGTGTCACAAAGTCCTCCAAGTCCTCACATCAATACCTCCAGGTTACTGAATTAGAGATTAATTGTTCCCTGATTTAGGTTTAAATTACGTTCTGTAGATGAATGAATGGACGTGTGTGTCTGAAATCTTATTCTTAGCCATAGATGGCACCCCTAAAAAAAGAAGGAACTCACCCTCTGTCTTAAATCGCTTATCTTCCCACAGCAGGCTTGCTGGTATTGGCAAGTGGCATTAGTAACAACGAAAACAAGTATACATAGTTAATTAACACTACGCTAAATATTGAAATGTTGGTGTAATAGTTTTAAATAAATTAAATAAGTCTAAGAAAAAGTTTTGTTCTGGACAGGAGGGAGACTTTCGTATTAGGTTCGTTCAGTGACGAAGATGCCTTGATTTCTCAATTATCACAACATAATTGTGAAATAATATCTCATTTTATTTCAGTATAAATTGTTAGAAAATATATCGGATTAGCATTCTTCTTCCTTTTTTGAACAGAGGCAAAAGCAGTAGGAAGTTAATGAAAATGTAACATAACAGAGAATATTAAATTCGAAGCTTAAAGAAAAATTTTTGGCCGTTGCTTGAAATTAACCTAGAAAATTGGCGTGCTTTAATGCTGCCAAATGGCGATGCGTGGACTATTCGCAGTTTGAATTGGCGATTAATTTTAAAGGGAATTATTAGCCAAAAATGGAATACTTAAAATATAACGGGGAGGGATGATGATCATTGGAGGTACATAACCCCTCCCAATATAAATATGGATACTCCCATAGAGGGAAAAGGACCGTTTTATGATCCCCGACTCGAGAGTATTCCACCCCTAAGCTTAACTTTAACCCAGTTAGAAGAAGGACTTCAAGTATAAACTTGATGTCTGCTACCGCTTCCGCTACTTTTCTCACACTGGCCTGCGCTTAGTGCCATTAATTTAGTCGCCAAAGGGCTGCATCTCCTATAAAAGTGTGGAGTGTGCGCTCAGCAAACAGGCACATCTTAGTCATCCTAAGTTCAAGTTCAAGTTCCTCAGAGGTATTCGATTAAAGAAGTTAAAAGATAAATTGCAAAGGAAATGGGCAAGGTCTTAGACAAATTTAATGTAGAATCGAGTTACAAATGCAAATCTTATAGATGTAAGTGCATAATTATGTCGAAATATTATTTCAGTACGACAGTTTTAAATACAGGTAATTTTAATTTTTTTTTTAGGAACTTGTAAATAAATCTTTTTTATATTCAAGGATGGACATGAAAACATTTCGCCTTAAAAGTATAAAAAATGACAATTTTCTATCTCGGAACAATTTTGTGATATTTCGCTTGAACTTCGTGCTGTTAGGTGTTTGTAGAATCTTCGTATTTTGTTAGTGAAATAATTTATGTGTTACCCATGGGCAAAACGGGTCTTGTTTTGGGTTTGATGGCGTGTGCACTTTATTTGAACGTCATCACACTTTTCAACCATGTTCAAGAGTAGTAAACAGTGCGCATGCGTCGTCATTACATGCGTTGCTATGCCGACCGCTGTTGTTTGAAAAAATTTTTTAGAATTCTTTTTTTCTTTTTCTTTTCACCAGCAGTCATTCTTAATGTATTTACATAATAATAATTTTATGTATTTTTATATTCTTTTTATTATTAACTTATAATTACTGTCTTGACGGTGATTTTAATATGAATACTGTGTTTTGCGACGTCTTGAGACACGTATATAGCCAGGATTTGAAAACCAATCCGACGACAAATATCACTTGAGACAGTTTTTGCAACTCGTGATTTGAAATGTTGTGGCGTTTATCGGAGTCAAACCAGAAAAAAAAGCATTTGACAAATGGGTAACCTGTAATCGTAATAAAGCGATCACAATTTTTAAAAAAAAATTTTTTTAGGAAATTGTAAATGAATAATCTTTTTAATATTCATGGACGAACATGAAAAAATTTCGCCTTAAAAGTATAAAAAATGACAATTTTCTATTTTGGATATTTTGCTAGTTAGGTGCTGTTAGTTTTTTGTAGAATCGCCATTTTATTTATATTTTGCTAATTTTATGTATCTATATTTCTTAACAGTACAGAAGACGCCGAAAGTATTTTTAAAGAAGTCGATGCCTTGAATATGACATCACCCGGCTATGTTTGGATTGTCTCTGAACAGGCACTTTTAGCTCCAAATAAACCAGATGGTATGCTCTCAAATGACCATTTGTTTCTAAATTACCAGTGTTTTTTTCTTTTAGTCTAAAATTTTATATTTTACGATTTTTTTCATGCCTTGAAAAATATAGTAATCCCAGATTATGATAACTTCCTGAATAAAGCTTTCGAGATTATAATTATCTCTTGATTGAGGAAGTAATCGGAATCTTATAGTGTACTAAACAACAAAAAGCCTTCTAAAAAAATCTCAATATTATATTATTAAACAAATGCCAGTCATTGGCTATCTATTAGGTCATTAGGCTTCTAGCTCTCCAGTACTTCTTAACAATACAGTCAAAGTCTTTTAGTCCAGAGCACGTGTCCAAATGTGCAGCAGCCATGGCTTGTCCGGAGTTACATAAAAGACAATCTGATGAAATAGTCAGCTTGAGGCGAAATAAATGAGAACGTAGACAATCATGTCCGGTCAAAAGTCTAAACATGGCTACGGCAGTAGCACGGGCTGAATCCAGAACACTGTGAGTTCCACAGAGCACTTTTTAGGACTTATCTCTCCTCAATATTATATAGTTAGTCATGTATTGAATCTAAACTTTAATGTTTGAGCATTTTCAGAAGAGGAATCTTTTTGCAAAATCCCTTCAATTGTCTCATCGCTTGTTTGGTCTGATTTCTTTAATTATAATTCTCTTTAATTCTGGTTTTTTCAAATTATAAAATATAGTCCAGCAGTTACTAAAAAAATGTGTTAGATTATCGGAATTATATATGTACTAAAATATAAAATCCAGAAAAATGATTCGAAAGAAAAGTAATTTTTAAAAGTTTAAAACAGCATACCTCAAATATAGTTGACAGACTTACTTTGCAAAATCAGCTAATAAAGATTTTTCTGATTAGCATCAAAAAGTTGGTAAAAGGTCGGATAACATTAAAAAAGATTTTTTTTAAAAAATTCAAAAATCCTCATAGATAAGCTTTTATCTTGATTTTCTTTTTAAAAATTATTATTCTCACATATTTAATCATGAAAGCAGTAATGAAAAAATGAAAAGTATTAGAATCATCTACTGAGTTAGTTTAAAAATGATTATTTTTGGTAATAGAATCGACAATAACACACCGGTCACTTCTTATTGGACATCAGAAGAAAAATTTATATATTCCAGTAAATTTTATCTTAAAAAATCAAATCTACCTTCTAAATGTATTATAAAATGCATTTCTTCAAATGCATAAGTGTGTTGAAGTTATTTTACGTATTGGATATTAGTGAAATATAAAAAAGAAATGTGACTTTTTTAATGTGACATTTTATATATATATATATATATATATATATATATATATATATATATATATATATATATATATATATATATATATATATATATATATATATATATATATATATATATATATATATATATATATATATATATATATATATATATATTATATATATATATATATATTCCTGAAGTAAAATATATTTAGGAAAATGCTCATAGGTAGAATAAATAATTGTTTGGTTGCTTTACATGCAGATTTCACTCAAAATCAGTATTTAATTTTCAAAAATCAGTATTAGGCATACACATTTTAAAATTTCTTTTTTTTTTGGAAAATTTTCAAGCTAAGTTCAATGCTTCAAGCAGTAAGTGATTGCTTTTTTTAAGAAAAAATTGTATAAGGAAGAGCCGTGGTTGCTTAGGGAATAGAGTGCTCGCATCCCTATATAGTGTCCCGGGTTCAAATCCTAGCGATTGTTAGTCGGAACGAATTTCGCACCCGACTCGCATTGAAGACAGTGCTGACTTAAAATATCCTCAGTAGTAGACTGATAATGGGTTAAAGGCCCCTTGTTATCAGGCTAACCATGAGAGGTTTTCGTGCTTTTCTCTACATGTAACGCAAATGCGAGTTACATCAAAATGTCCTCCACGAAAGCCTAATTTCTCCTAATATTACCTTGTTAGCATTACCTTACCTTAGTTACCTTGTCCCTTGTCTTCTAGATGTCTTTTAGGAGTTGAACATTGAAAGTCCTGAACTCAGAATTGTCGAATACATATTTTTCCAAAAAAATAAAACAATATCTGTGTCATTTCAGGTGTGATTGGATTGAAATTAGTGAATTCGACAGATGAGGAATCTCATATTCGTGATAGCGTGACTGTAATTGCAAGAGCATTCCGCCATCTTTACTACAATTCGTCCCAATCAATTGAACCTGCCCCCAAGGACTGCAGTACACACGAAAAAGATTGGGATACAGGACAAAAGTTTATCGGGTAACTCTTCAATTGTTTCTGCTTCGTATTTATTTTGTTTCCAACTAAAAGCTGTTATTTATAAAACAGAAAAGGTTTTTCTGGTGAAATGAAAGTTACTTTTTCTTTTGCATAGTTTGAAAGTAACACTTTTGAAATATGCATCCAAATTTCCAAAAGAAAAAAAAATTTGAAATATACACCCAAATTTTCATATGTTTTTCTTTTTTGCATTTATTGTGTCTGTCATAATCTAAGCTCCTTCTGTAGAGCTGAATATTGGTAATTTAATAGAGATTGAAAGTTTTTTTTAAAATTCTCTCTTTATGTTGCTTTTTAATTTCGTCTGTAGAAAAAAAGAGGGAATAACTTTTACTTAATTGAAATTGATTTTTATAACTGTTGTTACAATCATCCAATCATCATGAAATTTAGTTCTGAATTTTGATTTTCAATCAAAATTCGAGGCTAAATTGAGTCAAATCAAAAATGAAAATAACCGATTTCATACGCTATATAAAAGAGCAAATGAGCAATTGATGGTTCGGAATTTTAAATTATTTCCTGACAAAAAATGTCTTAATTAGTTTCGTACTTCATAACATAAATGTCCTAATCATAAGTGGGAAGATATTACTTATTTTGCGAATTTTTATTTCCAAGACAAAAATGCACAAAACAAGTGACATAGGAACAATTTTAAAATCGATACACTTTCTTCACGATTTCCAAAATCTTAAAAATGTATTAAATAAACTGACATGACACTGTTGGAAATTCCTTGATTAAATAACAATTTATTGTAATTTCATTTTACCATATTTAACCAAAATAAACAAATAAACACTTAACTGTAAGCTCTGAGAATAATTGTTTATTCACCGCTCTTGCCTAATACGGTTAAATAACCACATTATCCGCTCCAATTAAGCTCAATGCCAATGAAAATCGAGAACGCGCGTTGTTCAAAAGCTGATAGTTAAGCCATGTGATTGGGATTACGAATTCAAATTTTTCTTTTCCATCATCGGATACCTAATAATCTTATAGTAAGAAGAATGTGAGAAACACCTTATGTAGCCATTTAATTCCGTGAAGATGGGTACATACTTTAGATGAGAGGGATAATCTGCTAATTTTATAACATGCTGAACCGAATCCCAGAGTTGGCACAGCAATATTTCCTTCGACACATGAGTTTACAGAAAAGGCCATTATTTCCTAATCTTTCACGCTTGATAATACCACTAACAAACTAATTTAAGCCACATTCTCTTGACAGAACACAACTCAACCACAACCTTACTCCCATCGGAAATAACTATATGAACTAAAGAAGTAACTATACAAGTTCTAAATGCTTAAACGCCTTTTTAGATTTTTGAAAGAAGTAACTATACAAGTTCTAAATGCTTAAACATCTTTTTAGATTTTTGAAAGAAGTTACTATACAAGTTCTAAATACTTAAACGTCTTTTTAGATTTTTGAAAGAAGTAACTATACAACATGGGAAGACTGGAAGAGTAGCCTTTGATGATAAGGGGGATAGAGTCGATAGTAATTATGATATCATCAATATCGTCAACAGCAAACTATACACTGTTGGAGAATATATTTACTCTCATGTAAGTTTCATTGAAAAATAACAATTCCATATTTTTAATTTTTATTGAGTAACTCTTGATAATTAATTATATAATTTTGATCGCAGTTATGATATCAATAATATTATAAACAGTGAAAACAAATAACTGCTTAATGATTCATTTGTTTGTACTAATGAAAACGATATCATTAATATTGTACAGGACAGACGGTATTCCGTCAGATGAATAGATTTACTCAAATGTAAATTGTAAAAAATAAAAATGTCTTATGTTATTTAATTGGTAAGTTTTCAGATTTTTTTAGTAGTTTTTTTATGATTAATAATTATTGATAACTGGATATTTTCTTAACTTATAAAATTATCGGAGTGACAGTTGAGTTTCTGTAAACACAATAATTTCAAACTAATACCCGCAATAACCCATGTATAAACTTTCGGTTGTCTGAAATGAAACAAATTTAATTAAATAATTAACGTTCATTGTCGTGTAAGAATACAGTATCATAAGAGATAGCTGTGTAATTAAGCCGTAAGAGATAGCCGTATATTTATAAAAAATAATTTGGGCAGAGCGCAAATGCACTATATAGGCACCACCACAAAATTTTATTTTTTATCGAATCCAGTCAGTGACATAATTGATCTCTACGAATAGTAAGATCTCTGTCTTATTCCAATGGAAAAAAGATTTTCTCAATCAGTGTGAAGAGTGGTGATCTTCAGGTCACCCCTGACCATATATCAGATTGTCTGGGGGTTTCCAGACAAGATCTTTTCACGAACCCAATTCCACTATTAGACTTTGAGTGACAGATTTCATAGACCTGATTTAGCATTGCTGAACAACGGATATATGCAACAACAACAACATCGAATCAAGTCTGCTCAATTTTCTGTGACCAAGAGACAAGACTTAGACCGGGTTAAATCCAAGGATCTCCATACCAGGTTGAACGCCGGATTTCCATTCTTAAGGCGTTAAACAAGCCTATTGCTTGAACACTACTTGACTAAATTGCCGGCAAAGCTTTCTGAGAATCATGTAGAACAACCTCAAGCTCACAGATAAAGATTGATCAAGGTCAAATCTCTCAGTCAACAGACAAACGCGCCTAAAAAATAGCTACACACCAACCCATCATCTCGTAATCGGTATTCGAACTTTATAATCAAAAACTATTTTATTTTATTTTATAACTGTCGTTGAACAGCTGATCCAATTTTTTGGGTATACGACTGCTAATGTTCAACTGTATTTTGAAGCCAGTCCAGAAGACAAGGGAACTCTTTTATCAAATATTGGAAGTAATTTGCTTTCGTGGAGGACTTTTTAATGGAGCTAACGAGCATTTACGTTACATGGAGAGGAGAACTCCAAAAACCTCCCACTATTAGCCTGCTGGGAGGGGGACTCGAACCCGTGAGTCTTCCACTGAGGATATTTTATGTCAGCACTGTGGTCTGTGCAAGCCAGATGCAGAATTCGAATCGACCAGCCATCACTGGGATTCAAACCCGTTTCACTTCGATGGAAGGCGAACGCTCTATCCTCTAAGTCATCACGGCTTCATCAAAAATTATTGTTGTAGGAAAAGAAAAAAAATGAAGAATATACTTCAAATTTCAACTGTCTCTCTATATCAAAAAAAAATTACTGCTGACGTTGTCACCGAGACTGTTTGAGAAAGTTTTCGCTGGTTGAGTTGGGTACTTCCATTATTTAAAAAAAAAAAACTATTGGATGAAACAATATGAAAATGCTTACATTTCTAGAACAATCTGAAAAAAATTTTTATTTGTGCGGTTCCCAATGTTATTAATTATTTTACGTGCAATTTAAATTTTTTTGCTACGTAATTCAATTAAGGGAAAACTATAAGTCATCTAACTGTAATTATTTTCACCTGTACTATTGTGTCTAAGAATGAGCAAGATGTTTTACTTCGATTAGTTTCTAAATTAACTTTGGAGTTAATAAATAGTTCAAATTGGATAAGTTCCTTGACTTGGAATTTTTGATGTTCACTTCGAGATAATCAGACACTGTAGTTCAAACAGATAAAAAAGTTTATTCTCTTTGAAAGTGGAGACATTTCATCCTTATTCTTACTATAAACAAATAATTTTATGTTGAAATAAATACTTTTAAAACAATTTTTTTCCTTTTAATATAAAATATTTCCTAACAATCACAGCTGTATTTTTAATTTTAGCTTCTTCTTCAAATTAAAAATTAATCAGGAATTTACATTTAAAGATTGAGATTCTAATTGATGTATTAAACCGAACAATCAAATCCCTAAGTTTCTGAAAATTGTGAATTGAATTTTATTATTCTTTAAGATTCTAATTAAATGAGTATAATTTTTCTGGTAGAATTATTTAATTTATTGTTTAAAGAATTATAATTAAATATAACGTTGTCACGTGGAAACTATGAACTGAATCGTTCAAAAAGTCAGCTGCCAAACGATTGTAAATATTTCAAAAGTATAGGAAATTTGGAGCTGGTTCCAAAAGCTCTATGTAACAAAACTCTTCC
The DNA here is from genome assembly GCF_982258835.1 of Parasteatoda tepidariorum. Classification (NCBI taxonomy): domain Eukaryota; kingdom Metazoa; phylum Arthropoda; class Arachnida; order Araneae; family Theridiidae; genus Parasteatoda; species Parasteatoda tepidariorum. Next base: position 83,992,448 of record NC_141763.1, read on the forward strand.
ATTAAAGGTTTCTTCGAATTTTTGGAAGTAAAAAAAAATTTTTCTCAGTAAATTAAACTGCATTGCTCTTAGCTACAATATGTTATATAAGAAGATGCAGTGAAATTAATTATTATAAAAGAGGAGTGATAGTGAAAAATGAGCCGTAATCTTTATTTTAGTTAACATTTGAAATTTTAGAGTTCTCCAACACACAGCTCTGCAAGAAACAGTTGCCGTGGCCAGATGTACTAACAAGATTTTGATTTATTATATATTGTTAAAAGTTCAGATTTGAAATCGAGCTCTTATTGTCAATAATATGAAGCATAAAAGATGACGTGAATTAAGCAAGAGAGAGAGAGAGAGAGAGAGAGAGAGAGAGAGAGATGAGAGAGAGAGAGAGAGAGAGAGAGGAGAGAGAGAGAGAGAGAGAGAGAGAGAGAGAGAGAGAGAGAGAGAGAGAGAGGGAGAGAGAGAGAGAGAGAGGAGAGAGAGAGAGAGAGAGAGAGAGAGAGAGAGAGATATTATCATTAAGTGGAGTAATCAGAGCAATTTCAGTGGTTGGCGAGTGACAACGAGTAGTGAGCGGAACCGCTTAGAGATACCGAAAATTGCAAATGGCAAAATCTATGTCACTGGCTAATTGACCAATTTACATTTAATCTATGCAGAAAAAAAAATTAGAATTAAAACATTTTAGTTAAAACTTTGCTGCTTTCAATACCGTAAATGCAATACTGTACAATACTTGGTAGTATATTTAACCCCGAGTATGTTTTATTGGATGAAATAAAAAGGAATTCCATTATTTTATTTAAAATTCTATAGCTTTTTTACTACTTCGTTGTTTTTAATAATTACACACATACGATCAATGGCAGCGGCCATGAAAGCACAACAAAGTCACGTGGAGTTTAGTTGTCAAAAGCAGGTGGTAGATTCATAATAATCTGGATTGTTTTCTCACAATAAAGACTTCACCCAATTTTGAACATCTTAAATGTAAACTGGAAAATGTTTGGGATGCATTTTTCTCACAGTGAGATTTTTTGAAGAAAGAAATGAATCAATTATTTTAATTTATAATTCTTTAACTTTTTGTAATTTCGTTGCTTAGCGTTTTAATATTTTGTAATTAATTTAAATAAGAATATTTATAAATAGCTACATACATAATTCGGCGCTGTGCAATATTTGGAAAGATTATATTCCTCTCGAAGATTCGTCAATAAAAAGAAGATTAATTTTATTTAAAAAATTCGCTTTTTGGCAGAGTTCATTGTTTGCTTTTTAATAACTAAAGAAAATTAAGTTGCATTTATTATTAATAATGTAAATGCAATATTCAGGATCACATTTATCCCTAAACAAGCTTCTTTGAACTGAAAAAAGAATAATTCATTTTTAAAAGAATAGTTAAAAGTATCTCTTTGTTGCAAAAATTATCAATGGTGAATCTCTGTACTTATTTTTAGATAATTATGAAATGACTTTAACACTAAATGTTCAAGATATTGTCTGGCCTGGTGTGAAACAAAAAAGCCCCGAGGTTACATCGTCCCAACACACTTAAAAGTAAGTTCATTATTAGGAAATTTTACTTTTATTTTATTGATTAAAAGATACAGTGAAGTTCCTCTCTCAGTTCCCGTAGAAAGATTCACTGTATGGGGAATTTCGTTAAACTGAGATTAGAATTTCTTGCACGTGTTAATGACAGCATTAACAAAATTTCTAGTGGGGACGATAGGTTAAAATGTATATGCGAAATATATGATTTTTACTTAAATATGAAGCAAGACATATTATGAAGGAATGAGTATTGCATTTAATGCGTGATTTCCCACATCATAGAATTTATTTGTTGTGGATTGTAGCTGGAAGGAAATAGGAGAGTGGTTTTGAAAACAGGCACGAGAACAAATTACGGGCACAGAAATACTAACTTTGCTTGTGACTTACAAAAATGTCACAATTAAAAAACTTAATCATCTGAAAAATTCTAGAATGACGAAAACCAAAAAGATAAACTTTCGAAAAATTTCCAGAAAGATTAAAAAAAAAAGATAAACGTCACAAAATTTTAAATACGATAAAAATTGAAAGGAGAAACGTTCAAAAAATTCCATCAATGAGGTAAATTACGAGTAAAAAGATTAAAATGTGAAAAGTTTCAAATATGGGGAAAATTAAAAAGGTAAACGTCAGCAAATTTTAAAAAACTGTAATTGTAAACATTTGAAAATTTCATCAATAGATAAATTAAAAAGATAAAAGTTAAAAACATTTTAAAAAATGATTCAAATTGATAAACAACTGTCAATTTTTTAATTTGAAGAAAATTGAAAAAATTAACGTATTAAAAGTTCCGAAAATAAGGGTAAATTTAAAGATGAACGCGTGAAAATTTTTAAAAGTGATTCAAATTGATAAGACAAAATGTTTGAAAAATTCCAAAATTACGCAAATTAAAATGTGAAATATATATATGCACTTTTGTCAGTGTGAAAATTTTCAAGAATTATGCCTGAGAAATTAATTATAGACAGTCTGGGAAATGAGGAGTCTCAGAAAAAGTGATGACTGAGTAATTCCTAATCGGGAGTCTGACAAATGATTAGTCTGAGAAAAAATGAATCTTGACAAAATTTATTATAGAGGAATATATCACTGAGTTACATGAAGAATATTTTGAAAATTATCAAACGTTCCTCTAAAAATCTTTTTTATGAGGAGAAATTTGCTGCAGGAAACTTCGTTGAAAGGTGACTCTAGTGCAGGGTTCCTTAACCTGTGGTTCATGAACCCCTAAGGGGTCCATGACTTATATTTTGGGGTCCGCTGACTACTCCTAATTTTTAAAACGTTTGGAAGCCTACCTATTGCTTGTAAAGGGAGTTATGGCAACTATAATTCCGTTTGCTACAGTGTATCTTTGCGAAGCGGGATTTTCCACAATTGTGACAATAAAAACATAACATCGAAATCGATTGAATGTTGAACATGATATGACCGCTTGCTTTGTTGAAAACCATCCCCCAATTCAATTTGTTATGTAAGGAAAAGCAGCAGCAACCTTCACATTAAAAATTTTAATTTTAAAAATTTGCATACTATTAAAATAATAAAATTAAATGTTTTCAGATAATTGGGTATACTATAGCCTACGTCACAGGTTGTGTTATTCCTACTAAATTTAACCCATGAACGGCATTTTCTGCGAGCCTAACTTCAAGCCACAAATAAACAAACGAAGTGTTTGATCGTTTAAACAGCTGCTCGCCAGATTTTATTGCATTATAAAGAAAAGTAATTGATATTCGATTTTTGATTAATAATTGATTTATGTGGATAGTTGCATTTATGTGGATAGTGGCATAGAATTTAGGCATTGCGTCATGGTAAATGTTATTCCTACTAAGTGGAAGTAGATGTGTTTTTTTTATATTATACCCAATTGACGTTGTTTGCAATTATTTTTTTCACAGGGGGGTGGTCCGTGACTTCTTAAAATTTTTTAAAAGGGGTCCATTACATCAAAAAGGTTAAGGAACACTGCTCTAGTGTATCTTGCAATAGATCTAATTTAAACTTTCAAAATTATCTTACTTTGAATAATATAAATAAAGATGCTATTTATATTTGTGTCTTTAAAAGTTAGCAAAGAGTATTACCGTAATTTAATGCTATCTTGTAAGTGGGTCTAAAAAAGGTCTTCTATTTTAGGTAGTGACAGTACCTGAAAAACCATTCACATGGGTTCGAGAAGTAGATGATCCATTGCTGTGCCTAGATGATGAAATTCCCTGCCCAAGAAGAAATAAAACAAGTGGTAATGCTCTTTAAAGTCCAAGCAAAAATTCTTTCACACTTTTTAAACAATCCGCTTTTCGTTTAATGCACGCACATGAGTTAGCACTACACAATGGGTGAAACAAATGAGTTTATTTTTTTTTACTTTCCTAACTTAATATCGTCAGAGGCAAGAAACACTATGCATAAAAATATAATCCAGTTCTACAAAAGCTAGTTCTACTAGTTCTAAGCGTTCTGCAGAAGCTTCTAGAAAGTACTTCTGTTTTAACCTCATGATATCATATGTTCGTGCCATACAAGTGAAAATTAAAAATGTTTTAGCACGTTAATAGCAAAACTACACTGAAGAGCCAAAAAAAAAAAAAACAGGTATACCTCCTAATATCGTGTAGAGCCCCCGCGAGCACGCAAAAGTGCCGCAACACGACGTGGCATGGATTCGATCTATGTGTGAAGTAGTGCTGGAGATAATTGACACCATGAATCCTGCAGGGCTGTCCATAAACCAGTGGGAGTAAAGGCCTGGTTTCTTAGGAACCAGACCAGACAGGTTAATACCAGAACTAGCCGTCAGCTGGAAATCAGCGCTAACCTCTGATTGGTCCCATTTGTGAGTTTGATAGTATACGTCATTGAACGCTCATCTTGAACTACAATTGCCGTCCAACTCAACTGCAGTTGGATTACAACGTGACGTGAACCACAGAAGCAATGGCGGACAACATCTAACAGCACATTGAAATCAGCCAAGATTTTGATTTTGACATTAAACATAGGTTCTTCATTAATCATAGCACCCTTCATTTAGCTCAGCTATAATGTGTTTTTTCTTGGACAAAGTCATTATTTGTTCTCTAAAACACTGGTCGACAAAAACAAAATCAATACAAATTCAAAATAAATATTTGTTTACGTTATTAATGCATGCGCAATGAGAGATAATGTCTGCGTTGGACGGACTGCTCACGCTGAGCTAACAAAAAAGTATTTTTTTGGCGTCAGCTCTACATCAACTTACCGCTGACGCCCAGATAAGGCGCTAGTTCTAAGAAACCAGGCCTTGAGCTAACAAACCAGTATTTTGTTGGCGTCAGCGGGACGTTGACGTCCCGCTGACGCCCAGATAAGGCGCTTGTCCTAAGAAACCAGACCTTAAGAGGGGTTGGGGATATCTTCTGAGCATCACGTTGCAAGGCATCCCAAATATGTTCAATAATGTTCATGTCTGGAGATTTTGGTGGATTTCCGATACTCACGGTATACTCGTGAAATGGTCATACGTGAAAATCCAAATTTCATTGCTATCTCGGAGATGCTATGTCCCATCTTCCGTGCGCCGACTATAACACCAGGTTCAAACTCACTTAAATCTGTATAACCTGCCATTGTAGCTCTAAGAACTGTGCTAGACACTCGTTGTCTTATATATGCGTTGCCGATCGCAGCGCTGTACTTTGATTGGCTCCATATTTGCATACTCATGCCTGTACCAGTTTTTTTGCCTCTTCAGTGTAGTTCAATGTGAAATAAAGTTGCAAAAAAACTTTATTATTTTTTGAAAAAAATAACAGACAAAATTGTCATTTTCAAACAACAGTCAATGGAAAGTCAACAGGTTTGTGTTAAAAAAACAGCTCAACGCCAAATAAATTTACAAAATCTAAATATTTTTGATGATAGAAGCCGTATTAAAACAGTAATATGTATTTGCCTTAACAAAGACATCAATACATATATTTAAAATTAAATACCATGTATCAAAAATAACTTTGCTAATTTATTGCTGTTATTTTTACCCCATTTGCAAATTTGGTGTTTTTTACTGTTTTTATAAAAGTTTAAAACAAAAGATAAAATCTTTTCTCGTATACAAATTGATTTGTAAGATTTTAATTAGAATAACATGTTTTCAAATCTTCTTTTCTATATTAACTGCGAGTAAATAAATGGAGGTATTTATGAACTAAAACCGTAATAGCTCATTGGTTAAAGTCTCTGAAAAGTAACTGGAATTCGAATCTCATATCTCAGTGGTAGCTCAAAGCCCACCCAGCTTCAAATAGATTGTATAAGATCCAGTTTCAGATCGCATACCTACACGGGGAAAAATATTCTGGTAAAATTACCGTAGTGTATGATTATGAAACTTTTGGTAAAAAACCACATTCCAATTAATAAAATTAAAATAATTAAGCCTTTCATTTGGTAATTTTTCCACTGACATAGTGACAGCTCACAGAGGTTTTCAATATTTTAATTTTTATTACCACAGATTTAGTAAAAAATTTAACAAAATAAACACTTAAAAGTAAATTTAAAACCAAATAAATGGATCTTTTTTGCAATGCTCTTAGGTATCATGATAAAATTAACAAATTTTGCCTTATTTACCAAATTTCATTATAGATTATAAATCTAAATTTATTATTAATTTTGCTAAATTCTTTACTAAAGCACTTTTATAAAAATTACCAAGATTTTTAATGTTTCCACTGTTAATGTACTCGGAAAAAATTATCGCATTTTGGAAGTTTTGTTCATACTTTCTTAACAGTATGGGAGGCAAAAGTGGCTTCAATGAAATGTTGACTACATTACCACTTATCAACCGTTGATCACGAAAGTGTGCAGTGCAAATCTCCATGAATTTCTAGGCCAAATATAAGCTATTGCAAAAAAGCTTTATGTTTTATTAATTATAAAATAGTTTATTTAGAGTTTAATTTTATTAGAAATTTTACCAATTATATTTCTTTTTACAGGTGATTTAGATATGTATTGTTGTCGAGGCTATTGCATGGATTTACTGAATGCTTTAGCCAGCGAGTTAAACTTCACGTACAACTTGTATCAAGTTGAAGATGGTCTTTACGGAAGTTTCGATTATGTAAATTATTTTAACTCATTTTTTTTGTTGCAAAATGCCAGCCAGTAATCCAAAATAGCAGGTTATTAACTTTATAATTTATTCCAGGTAAACGGTTCTGAGAAAAAGATATGGACAGGCATGGTAGGGGAATTAGTTTACGAACGTGCTGATATGGTTGTTGCTCCCTTGACCATTAACCCTGAAAGATCTCAAGCAATAGAATTTTCTAAACCTTTTAAATACCAAGGAATCACCATTTTAGAGAAAAAGGTAATTTGATTAAATGAGCAAAATATTGACAACTTTAAATGAAGTGATTTTGTAAACGTTTTATTGAAATTATTATGTTGCTCAAGATATTGTTTGCACCGATTCATAAAGTGATATTACACAACTAACAGGCTGCTAATCACAAATACAAACTGTTATGCGGATTACTGTTACTGCTATACAAGTTGTTTTGCTAAACAAAATTATCATAAATTTAGATGTTGTTAAACAAAGAGGTATACAATACAAAGTATGATAAGATATAAATAGGTTATTATGTTATAGGTTTATGAAAAATTTGCTGTATTAAAATTAATGATTGCATTTTTTCATCAGATGCATTATACATAATGGCTGTTTTAAGTTCTTTTTCCGCAATAAAGTTGAATTCTGTTTTCCTACATAGTTAAAAAATTCTCAGAAAAATTTTTTAAGTAGCTATTTAGTCAATTTTTATTTTACCATACCAAGAAAACAGTCAAATAACTATAAGTAACGCAGTAATTCTGTTAACAGTTAGAAGAACAGTTTATTAACTGATACTGTCAAACAACCAGAATTTAACTAAGAATGAAATTAATCAGAATTTAACTAGAAATGACCTGAACTAAGCTCACCTAATAAAACCACTTAGTTACAATCGCCTGAGTACAAATCATAGCCAGGAGGGATAATCAGTCAGTCTCACTACCGACAGAACTGGGGTTCGAGCCCCACCTTTGGTAGATTTATCTTCAACGCATGAAGAGTTATCAGTGTTCAGTTCAGTCCAATTAGTGTCCTGCATTCTCTATTGCCTAATATTTAATTAAAAGCCGAATTCCAAGTCAGTTAAAGAAAATTTATGGTTTTGAAACAATGTTAAAGTGGTTAAAATACCGTATAACTTTTGTATTCTGGTTTTATTACCATACAAGTTGTAAGCGATTTCAAAACCGTAAAGATAAAAAAAAAACGTTCTTTCCTGTAAATGGACAGATAGCTGCCGCTTATTTTACCATAATATCAGAAGGAAAATTCTAACACTGCAACTGGAGTTCTAATTTTAAAAATAATTCAAAAAATATTTCTCCTTATGTCTTAATACGTTTAAAGTTATAAAGGTATCTGATTTATGCTTATGTCCATTTTGTTTGCATTCTTGGAAAAAATAATCTTCAAAACCTACTGAAGAGAATATGTTATAATAAACTTAAGGATCCTCTTGTTAAAAAAATAAATATAAACGAGAGTTTATGAAGAAAAAATATTGAAACGAGTGAATTACAAGTAAATGTAACTCAACTGTACTTCGATTGATGACGGTACCACACAAGAAATATTAAACAGTGTATTGAATTATTATATATATATGTTTTCATTTTCTGCAGTTACTATTTAACATTTTCTACAGCACACTAATTGATAACTATTAATAGCGAATAATAAATTGTTTAAACAATTATATCTATACTAGGAGGCTCCGCCCTCTGCTCGCTAACGCTCGCCATCCCCCGAGAATTGCTACGCAATCCTATGTGGTTCACGCCGTGAACCATGGCTCGCTGCGCTCGCTCACCAATAAACACAATGTTCTAGCACAAAGACATAATATACTATCATCAAAGACATAGTATTTTATCATCAAAGACATAGTATTGTACTTATGTAGAAGAATTCTACCAATGTTCTTATTGGCTTTTAAAAAAGTATATTAGCTATTTAGATTGTACATGGTGAAGAAAACAAAACATTAGCTAAATAAGAAACATATTAGCAAAATAAATTATCAAATATTGCTTCACTAATATTCTGCATTTTAAAGCGTGAAAATTCAATGCATAAATAAACGCGAAATATAAAAAAATTCAATGCATTCCATACAAACACTTAAACGTTTTTTAGACGATTAGCTCCCAGTAGAAAAATATCAATTCAACAGCGGCCTTTTAAAGCATTCTCACTTTAATTAATTAATTAATTCCTAATTGGGTATAATATAAAAAAAACACAACTACTTCCACTTAGTAGGAATAACATTTACCATGACGTAATGCTAAATTCTATGCCACTATCCACATAAATCAATTATTAATCAAAAATCGAATATCAATTACTTTTCTTTATAATGCAATAAAATCTGGCGACTAGCTATTTAAACGATCAAACACTTCGTTTGTTTATTTGTGGCTTGAAGTTAGGCTCGCAGAAAATGCCGTTCATGGGTTAAATTTAGTAGGAATAACACAACCTGTGACGTAGGCTATAGTATACCCAATTGAGTTTAAATTAAATACTGTCATGTTTTTAATGCATGAATCTGAATTGGGTATAATATGAAAAAAACACAACTACTTCGATTTAGTAGGACGCAATGCTAAACGAATGGAATTTAGTTATTGTTATTAGTAGCTGTTGTTATTTGTTTTAGTTGTTGTTGTTTATTTAGTTGTATTTAATTTCAATAACTTTTCTTTATAATGCAATAAAATCTGGCGAGCAGTTCGGCGAGCAGCAAGTTCGATCGTTTAGATCGAACTTGAAGTTAGGCTAGCAGAAAATGCCGTTCATGGGTTAAATTTAGTAGGAACAACACAACCCGTGACGTAGGCTATATTATACCCAATTGAACAACCTGATAATGCTCACTCTGGTTATTGTTATCTGGTTGCTCACTACGTGCTCTTGCGCGCCGAATCCAATCAATTAAAAATGAAAACTGCTGCCAGCGCGAGAAAAGAAATATCATCGGTTTTATTGATACATACATACGTACGTATTAGCGTTTTATATAATATAGATTAGGAAATTTGTTGTAAGCTATTTGAATGTAGCATCGGTATTTTTATTATTATTTCTGTTGCATGATTCTGTAAAATATAATTTATAATTTTCTTTCATATTTTTCATTACACACTATTTGCAGTTAAACAAAGCATTTATTTAACACTCTTTGATGCAGTGAAAAAACTTCTTCCCGTTTCGGCTTTGCCAGTATTTTTCTTTTCATTCAGTAATGAATTAATTGAAGAAAAAATGGAAATGCGTCAAGTATGATGTTAATGTGACATAAAAAGACACATAATTTCTTGTCAATTTTGTTTAATGGACAGCAAGAAGTACGATGTTTCTTTTTTTATTCAATAAATAAATTAATTGAATGAAAAAGGACAAAAACGATAATATGTAAAGTAAAAATGATAAACATTGTTTTCTTTTTAATGAATATCAAGATTTTTATTCATTTAATAAATTAATTAAATAGTAAAACCACGGGGTAATACGGTAAGGCAAAATAAAAACCGAAAAAAAATTTTCCGGTGGCTTTTTTTAAACATTAAGATTTTTTTTTATACCACATCATTTTTAGATAATATTTATGAATAGTTTTTGTATACCTATTAAAACAATATATAATGCTCAAATTTTTAAGCAACGGAATAATTGTTTTCTGAATATTTCAACAGCATCCCAAAAGTTCAACTCTCGCCTCTTTCTTACAACCTTTCCAAAAGACATTATGGATTCTTGTTATGGTATCAGTTCACGTCGTCGCTTTGGCTCTTTATTTACTAGATCGCTTCAGTCCATTCGGCCGTTATAAGCTGCCTAGCAGTGATGCCACGGAAGAAGATGCCCTTAATCTCTCCAGCGCCATCTGGTTTGCATGGGGCGTACTACTAAATAGTGGTATTGGTGAAGGTAAAATACACAAATAATTGTTAATGTAATTAATATTTTAAATCAATTTTTAAGAATTGAACCCTTATAAAAATGCATGTTGTTTTTGAAGGGTATTTGAGGTTGTTTTGAGATGTCAAAGTTAATTAATATTTATTTAAAGTTGATTTCAAGAACAACCTTAAAAGATCAACCTCCCAAGTTGTATAATCAAGGTGTATGAAGTTGTTTTATTCACATTTGAGGTAATTTTGAGATTTTGAGGTTTGCTTACTTTAGAGCAAGCAGCTTAGAGAGGTTATTTTTGAAGTGAACAGGCTATTTTTTCAACTCTTCAAGTTGTGAATAATTTCACCCAATCTCAACTTAAAAATTTTGAGTTATATATGAGGATGATTTTATGATGTGTAAATGAGGTTGAAATTGAGGTTTATTAATGAGGTTATTTTTGGTACAAAACATAACCTCATTTTCTACCTCAGGTGTATTTTTTGCATCTGTCAAATTCAAAACAACCTCAAAATCACCTTACTTTTTCTGTAAGGTAATTTATAGTTGTTAAAGTATTAACAAACAATTTATTTCTTAAATGTCATCTTATGTAAAAATCTTTAAAATAGTAAATATTAAGATCATAGATACAAACCCTGCATTTTGCAGGAGGCTCTATGATGCAATATTTACTGTATTAGATATTGCAGCACTGAAATCAAGGCAGGTATATTTATAAAATATTTAGCTCAAAATATAATTTCAACCCATCTACTATGTAAAAAGTTTGGTATTAAATATATAAATAAAAACTGTAATATATTTGAAATTTTGATTTTTGGTGCTTGCTACATTATACCATAACTTTATACCATAACTTTATGGTATAACTTAGCAAGCTCTACTTTATACCATAACTTTTTTCTAGTTAAAACTTATTGTATGATTCGTATCTGAAATTTTCAATTGGAAAAGTTTGTATGTGTTGTAGTTAACTGTAGTATATTGTATGGTAGTCACTCATATTAATACTTGTTTTATTGCACGATAAATTTATTAAAAAAAAGAATTATGAACATTTACATTTTATCTTTCATTAATCTTCAATAATATTTGATTTTGAACGTATGCGTGGTTAACAAGTTAAGGAAATTAACAGTTAAGTATATTTTTTATCGAAAGTGGAATTTGTAATTTTTTTCATGCGTATACAGCTAAAACATAAAAAAATGAGAAAATTAGGTCAATGAATTATTTTAATTTTGAGACCCGTATCATCTTTATAACACTTCTACCAATACAACTCAAGAGAGTTATAGGTTTCACACTTTTAGTTTTTAGATTAATTCTTATAGTATGAATAGATATTTTTTTATTCTGTTCTAGAATAATTTAAATTCCTGTTTCAGGTACCCCCAGAAGCTTTAGTGCCCGCGTCTTAGGTATGGTGTGGGCAGGATTCGCTATGATTGTTGTGGCTTCCTACACTGCCAATTTGGCAGCTTTTCTCGTTTTGGACAGACCAGAAACATCTCTCACGGGCATCAACGATGCTAGGGTTTGTTTGTTGTTTTTTTTGTGTGTGTTGAGTTTGGCTATAATATAATATTGAAAAGAAAATTTTATGTTTAAATTCAATTTTTAACTAATTATTTCCAAATTATAATTGAACTTTAATAAGTCAAGTAAAAAGTAAGTTGATATATAATTTTTCAAGGAATATTCATAAAAGATTTGTAATAATATTGTGAATAAGTGGAAATTATTTAAGTAATAATGCTATGAATTGATTTTTACTTTATTTCAATAAAATATCAAAACAAAATGCTTAATCGGAATCGGTAGGGCATATACCAATAATGTTAAAACTGAGCTTTTTCAAGGTACCTTTTCTCAGCATCTAAATAAGATATTGCTTAAGTTTTTTCCCCACATAATATTTAAGCACACATGTTTATACTGTGGTAACTGTTAATACACATCTTCAGCAGAGATTTTTCAACCAAAAACTTTAAATTCATCATTTCATCATTTTAGAGCAAAAATCATTTTTAACTCAAAAAGTATTCTTGTTAACGCTAAAACATCCTCACAGTATACAATTGATCTAATCTCAAATATCCTCAAAAGGTTTCAAAGCAATACCATAGAGTTTCTTAGAAAGGGTACATCGAAAAACGTTTTAGCATAATTGGTATATGCCCTACAGCCTCCCTTTAAATAATTGGAAATATTTATTCATACATGATTAACTAAAAAATAAATGCATTTTTTTTAAAAAAAAAAAAAAGATCGACAATAACTACGAATAGGATTAATCTTCAAATCAAGAATAACTCTAAGTTGCTTAAGCGATGAAAAATATAAAATTGCGACATATTCATGCTTAAAAGGATAAATTATTCATCGAAATAAACTAAAGATTGGGAAAAATAAAAGTAAAATCATTTATATTAAATCGTTATTTGTTTTAAGGGCAAAGAAAAAAATATACTTCCGTCTTTAACATTATGCATCTATTAAAAAACATTCAAGAATTTTCAAACGGATTTAAAAAGGAAGCCTAATAAGTACATAATGAAAGATAATTTTTAAAATTCTGTAGAACATAATAAAAGAAAAATACAGGAAGTACCATCAAGGAGTAGTAACCATACTATCAAAGAACAGTGCTGTATATTCTTTTAAGACCCAGCGTTCAATATATGTTACTACATTTGACACAACTTTATGAATTAAAATAAAACTTTAAGTTTATTTTGTTATTGTCAATGTATAAATATAATTAGATTTACCTTTCTGGATGGAGTTTTTAATTGCTATGAAAAAACACGAGAAAAGTAAGAGATTCGACTTAAAAAACTTATTGAACAGATTTATGGCTTTTAGTCTTATTATTTGAAACTGTGTCATGACTAACATATGAAGAAATGCATTATAAAAATATCTTATATTCCGTGAAAAATATTAAAAACAGAAATTTATAAATTTAATTGGAAATAACTAAAAAAGTAAATTAAGTTTCATTAATTACTTTTTAATTAATTAATTTTTTTTTAATAAAATAGATCCCATTACGAAGTGATTTCTTTAAAGCTATGTATTTTTTAGTAAAAAAACACACTTTCTTTTATTATTTAAAGCTTGCTCCCGGGCAGATATGTTAGAACAGAAAGCGTTGACGTTTTCCTACTTAAAAGAAGGGAAAAAAGAGCATTTTATTTATTTATTATTACTTTTTTTTTTTTTTTTGCTTACAAGTGAAACATTTTGTACTTTTAAGATAATTGTAAATTTTCTTATTTTTTCATAAATGAATAATAAGAAGAATTCTAAATGAATAAAAAAAATTCTATAAATGAAATGAAATTAAGATTTATATTCTTGCATGTTGTTATTTTAAAATCTAAGTTGTTGATGAAACGAACTATTAATTCTTTTTCTGCTTATTAATTTTGAATACTTTTTTCTGATCAATAGTTGAGAAATCCAATGGACAACTTCAAGTATGCGACTGTTAAGGGCAGTTCCGTTGACATGTATTTTCGCAGACAAGTGGAACTTTCTAATATGTACAGAACAATGGAAGGTAAAAATTACGATACGGCGGAAGAAGCGATAGCCGCTGTGAAATCAGAGTAAGTGTTAAAGAACCCGTGTAATTATAATTGAACATTATTTAATCTTCGACGCACATAAATACAGAATCTAACTTTTTATCTTTGATATACTTAAAATATTGTCTGCCCAAATTGATTAGCATATTTTAGGTCAGACTCACGAATCATTAAATTTAAGCCACAGTACATGAAAATCCGATTGGTGGATGAAAAGTTATTCTGAATGCTTTATTTTTTTATTTGGTGCATAACTTAAGGCATATATAACATCTTTGTGTACATTGTTAAAACACTCGTCTGACTTCTTTAAAATGTATAAACAGATTAATAATATATTTTTCAAATTTGCAATTGTAGAAGCAAAGTAAAGAATTTTTTGCTGTAAGTCTCTCACTCATAAAAAGAGAGGAATTAGTAAACACCTACTGAACCTAATACTTTGTAAAGTTTTGCTATTTATTTTAATATGCTTCCAAATACACTCTATAACAATAAAATCGACGCACCAAGAAGCAATCATCCGATTGCTTTGAAATTTCGTACGCATGAATGTTTTGAACAGATATGGCTGGAATGATGCCGACTGGGGACGTATAGTCTTTAGCGACGAATCCCGCTTCCAACTGTGCCCTCACGATCATCGAAGACGTGTTTGGAGACGCACAGGGCAGAGGGAGAATCCTTCCTTCATTATTGCATGCCACACCGACCCTCAACAAGGCATTATGGTCTGGGGTGCCATTTCAATGACAGCCGGACTTCTTTGGTCGTCATTAGAGGAACGCTTACTGCACAGCGATACGTCGACGACATCCTAAGACCTGTTTTGCTACCGTTCCTTTTGCAGCGCCCTGGGCTGGTTTTTCAGCAGGACAATGCCAGACCACATACGGCACGTGTTGCTATGAACTGTCTGCAAGCTTGTCAAACTCTTCATTTATCGGACTATGCCACGCCGTGTGGCAGCTTGTATCCAGGCTAGAGGAGGTCAACACCTTATTGAACTTGTTACTGTAACTCTGCAATAAATTATTCAATCTTTCTGAAATTCTAATAATTTGCTATTCTGTACATTGTCTTCCTATCCACCAATTTACGTTTCAATCGGACAACTCCTTCTTGGTGCGTCGATTTTTTTGTTATAGAGTGTATTTGGGTGCTATCAAAACTGCATGTACAACTTGTTAAGCTCAACTTAAAAAAATTATTGGAGTTTGTATAAAACTATAAATCTGTGTTAAATGCTGCTAAGTATAATAAATTCGTTTGATTGTTAATTAAGAATTTCCTATAAATAAATAATGCTGAATAAATAGATTATTAAATAAGCTAAATACTGAGTTGTGTGAAACGCTCGTACTACGCCTTTAAATTGTATTTCATTTACTATATTTAGCGAAAATCAAGGTGAAAACAAAAACTATTTTCACAGAGTTCGGAGGTTTCATTTAACAGAATTTGGTGCTCTTTTCGGCTGGCGAACGCATTATTTATTGTTTTTATTTTTGTGACAGTCTCAATTATTTGGTGCCTAGTTGTTTGCTCTCGGATCACCGAAAAGCACCCAAAATTGAATTCATTTTCAATTGCACAGTTGCATTTCATTAAGTACATCTGTAAACTATATGCCTTGGAAAAATCAAGGTGATCTCGATTTGTGAAACTATTTTCACAGAGTCTCAATTAAACTATTTATGAACTATTAGCATTATCAAAACTATTTTTACTGAGTTCCGAAGTTTCATTTAACAAAGTTTTGTAATCTTTTCGGCTAGCCAAGCGCATTGTTTATTGTTTATATTTTATATAAGTGCAGGTCTAAACTATTTGGTGTCTTTTTGCTTGGCCGCAGCTAGCTGAAAAGCGCAAATTTTTTTCTTAAATCGTAAAAAAAATATTTTTAAAAAATTAACTTTTTTTAAATTTTTTTTTAACTCTTCAGTGGTTTGAGTGCTTTTATATGGGACTCATCGAGATTGGAGTATGAGGCAGCGCAAGACTGTAACTTGGTAACAGCTGGTGAACAGTTTGGACGATCAGGATATGGAATTGGATTACAGAAGCACAGTTTATGGGCCGATCAAGTCACCCTCGCTCTATTAGGGATGCATGAAAGTAAGTTCATAAGCAGAATGTTAGAAATTTCTAGGTAAAAATGGTTAAATAGCAATTTCTTAACTGTTATTTTGCCATTTTCAATCAAAACAGTCAAATAACCTTAAAAAGATGACATTCCAACTGTTAAGTGTAAGGAAAAAGCGTTTTTTGACTGGTTTTACATAATAAGGTTTATACAAACAGAATTCTATGCGGACTAATACATAGTCACTGAGAGTCAAAGACCTCTCAGTGGGTTTGTGACGGCATCCTCAGAAGTGTTAACGAACCATAAGATCACGCGGTAAAGGCCTGGTTTCTTAGGACAGGACGCCGTCAGCTGGAAATCAGCGCTAACCTCTGATTGGTCCATTTGTGAGTTTGATAGTATACGTCAGCGAACGCTCATCTTGAACTACAATTGCCGTCCAACTCAACTGCAGTTGAATTACAACGTGACGTTAACCACAGAAACAATGGCGGACTACATCCAACAGCACATTGAAGTCAGCCAAGATTTTGATTTTGACATTAAACATAGCTTCTTCATTAAACATAGCACTCTTCATTTAGCTCAGCTATAATGTGTTTTTTCTTGGACAAAGTCATTATTTGTTCTCTAAAACACTGGTCGACAATAACAAAATCAATACAAATTCAAAATAAATATTTGTTTACGTTATTAACGCATGCGCAATGAGAGATAATGTCTGCGTTGGACCGACTGCTCACGCTGAGCTAACAAAAAAGTATTTTTTGGCGTCAGCTCTACATCAATTTTCCGCTGACGCCCAGATAAGGCGCTAGTTCTAAGAAACCAAGCCTTGAGCTAAGAAACCAGTATTTTGGTGGCGTCAGCGGGACGTTGACGGCCCGCTGACGTCCAGATAAGGCGCTTGTTCTAAGAAACCAGACCTTAAAGAGAAAACAATAATAAATAGTTCAAACTTTTGAGCGGCGTATAATATTTTTGCTCTAGCTAATTTAATAGCACTTAAATGTTTTTAAGTGGTGACTTTTTAGCTTTTTATTAGAATAAATCAATGTAATTTATCAAGTTATAATTCAATAAAATGAACACGTAGGACTGTTTGATGCTTTTCATGAAGCAATATTATGTGCATTTCATAATAGAAAATGATTTAATAAGAATTTTTTTCTTTTAATTTTAAATCTTGATTCATCATACTTTTTTTAATATCAGACGAATAAACCTTATTTTATTGCATAATTTATTATGTTCTAATATGTAATGAAATATTAGGTATAATCATATATTTGAAAATAAGAAATGATACATTTTAATAAGAAAACGATTACGAGACAGAAATACGTTGTGTCATGAAATCAAGGAGACAAATAAAGAAATTATAAGTTTATTGGCAAATTCATTTTTTATTTTAAAATAGGTTCTAAAGAATTCTTTCAGAATCGTATGTTATACATTTAAATTCCAAATGGAAGTAATCTGAGCACAAACACTGCACAACAAACATAAACACTGCATATTTACAAATAAACGACGCATATAATATTAAAATGGGACAAAATAATTTTGCTAAGTACTAATTATAAAATAAGAGTAATAAATCAATTATAAGTAATTTAGAAAATAATTCGATCCTTAAGATTGTAAAACTTTAAAATAGTATTTATTATTTTAAAATATAAATATATCTTTTTTTAATTGATTATTATAAAAAAGTAAAGTATTTCCAAATCTTAAGTTTTTCTAAAATATAAATTTATTGATGACAATCTTTCTTACAAGACTTGTTAAAAAAATATCCCAAAATAGAGATTCCTCTAAAAAATTAATAGTATAATATTCTGGAGCAGAAACTGTTCAATAATTTAAAAAATTACGCATTGTAAAAGACAAGAAACTATTGAATATTATTTTTATGAATTACATTTGAAATTGTCTACAAGATTTGGTGAATTTATAATTTTTTTACAAGACTTAAGATCGAAAAAAATAAAAGTATTTATTAAAAACATTTTTCCTGTTACTCAATAAGATACATCACATTTGAATGAGTATGCATACACATGTATAAACTTATATATTATTGTTTTAAAGCTTGTTTAGACAAACTCTTCTAGACTTATAAGATAAACATAAAAATGGTAATAAAATGAGAATAGCACATTTAATCTGGAGCAAACTTAAAATTTATTCATGCCATATGAAGTATGAACAAGTGTTTCATTAATATTCATTTAAAATTATAACGTACAAAAATTAAAATGGCTAACAATGAATTAAATTCCTTTTTTATAATAACGATTTAATGCATCGGAGTTTTTTTGCTTTCGAGTATGAATATTTATGAAATTATACTCATATGATAGTAAGCTATCGTTAATAATAAATAAGT
Source organism: Parasteatoda tepidariorum (assembly GCF_982258835.1). Taxonomy (NCBI): domain Eukaryota; kingdom Metazoa; phylum Arthropoda; class Arachnida; order Araneae; family Theridiidae; genus Parasteatoda; species Parasteatoda tepidariorum. Next base: position 84,011,134 of record NC_141763.1, read on the forward strand.
CAATCATTGTTATTAATTTTGCTTTCTTTTAAAAATATAACCAAAGCCTTTTTAGCAGTTTTTTAAATAATAAAAATTTTAACTCATAAATGGCATCTGATATTTGTTTATGTTATATTTAAACAAGATAAATAATGTTTAAATTTGTTTTATTTCACGTCTAAAAGTTTTGCAGAAGTACAAATGCTTTTGCTAGTTTTATATTCTAATATTCACTAACAATAAACAACACCTAAAACTTTGTAATTCTTAAATACAACTCGTTTCATTATGTATTTGAAAATCTTGTTATAAAGTCTGCAAAAACGAATATTAAAATATAAAAGATAAATAACACTTACTCGACTATAAACAGTTATTTGATGTCTCGTTTAATGGAATTAATCCTTTTTCGTTTCATTTCCTCATTTTTCGGAAACTTAGAAACTAATACTTTAGGCCCACTTTCGAAGTTCCTTTTACATTCTTTACATCTTTACATTCTTTACATCTTTATTGTTAAAATTCGTGAAATAATGCTATATATATTTTTGATGATGGTTTATTACGACATATCCGACGGACAGACGGGTCTGTTTTGTCAATGAATGACAAATACTTGAAATTCCAAATCCATAAATGTAAAAAATGTCCCTAACCATAACCTTTGTTGTGGGTAACGGATAGACAGACTGTTTCCAATTATTTTATCGTAATTTTAGAATGAAAGTTCAAACTGTACACAATAACAATTAGTACACAGTAAAAAATCTTTTATATTAACAATAGAAATGGCGGCAATTTCTTAACATCTAAATGGTGTTACACTAAAATTTCTACTACGCCAAGAACAGAGGATAGTTCATGGTACAATGATACACCAAGATTGTTCTTGTCTTGGTAGCACTTCACTACTTGGTGTAAGAAAGCCGCCACCATATTTGTTATTTTTTTGTTGCTGTTGTTCGAAACACATTTATCAGTGGTATCAAACTAAAGATGGAGGCTAAAAACAAAATAGAATTGTTATAAGATCTTTATAAGGACATAAGAGCAGGATCATTTTCCTGCCTAACCAATAAATTGCGTTTAAAATATTTATAACTAATGTTGGGAAAAAATTCTTTTAATTCTAATTCATTCATTATCATTACTACCACAAGAAGAAAAATATTTTCTAAAGCTATTTTTCGAATTAAAACTGCACTAATTATAATGATATCAGTAGTACGCATAACCAAAATTAGTTACGCTTCATCTGCTTGAGGCGATTTTCTGGAGTTCCCAAAACGAATAATTACCTTTTCTTCATTAACTTTGCTTTTTAGTACATAGTTTAATTTTTATTTCAATAAATGCAAATTACCAAAATTAACTAAGCATTGGCATCAATAATAATATGGCGGTGTAGAATCAACATCTCCTAGTAGAGAGAAAACCTCAGCTAGGATCAATTTAGTAGTCCAAAGCAACGAACATAAACTGAGCCATGAAGGAAACATAAGAAAGATGTAACTACATTCGAGGTACTAAGATACGCAGTGGTGGAAAATACAAAACGTATCATAACGTTTGGACTACTAAAGTATCAAAGTTCTTGTTTATCGTAAACCGTGCTGAAGCCTTCTCTCTTCTTGGTAAAAGTCGATTATTATTCCTATCGACATTATGTGTCAGAGGAAATTAGACGCCTGGCAAAATGTGGATTCAAATGTTATTGTATTTTATTTTATTTTTTAAGTGTGAAATTTCGAATTTCTTAGATGGGGGTGAGGACAGTTTTATTGCGAGACTGAGAAAATGATGATTAAGTAGAATCCATTGGAGAGTGTGATCTGTATGACGACACAGCTAAAAATATTGAATCCAACACAGATGATATTCTTGAAGCTTTAAATTTGTATCTTCGTAAGTTTTTAATGGTTTTCATTAATATTTCTTATTTGAAGAACAAATGAATAAATAAAATTTTCTTAATCGTGATTTCTTTTCCGAACGTAATTTAAATTATTGTTTCAAAAGAAAACTAAACGTTTTTAAGTAAAATAAATATGATAAGAAAAAAGCGAAAAATTAATTGTATATGCTAAACTCTACTAAACAAAATTCAGTGGCACGACAGCCCATAGAGGGCCAAGGCCTACTGTACCCATCTCAGTTTTCTTGACCTTGGGCTCTGGGGTGCAGGAGAAGAAGTTTCGGTTAGGTGGTCACCAGAACGCGAAACCCCCAGTCTTTAGTTCCCAAGCATGCTTGGTACTCATTTATCCACCCACTGAAGGGATGAAAGGCTGAGTCCATGCTCGAGGACTGAGCCCAGGACCTGTAGCACGGGAGCACGAAGCGCTACCACTCAGTCACCGGGTTGAATAGCATATTATTTGTTCTAACTATTTTTAATATGTTATAAGAAATTGTATATAATATATTAAAAATAGTTTTCGAAAGGTGTTAAATTGATTCAGAGTTATTCAGTTTTATCTCATTGATAGAATGCATTGATATTTCACGATTAACTAATGTCCAACTTTTTTACCGATTTTATTATAATCGGACCCTGGTTCTTATAATTTTTTTAGAATGGGGGTGGGTTGAAACTTTGACATATACACCAGGGTAAACGGTTTACCCTGGTGTTACAGAGTTTCTTATATTTACGAAATTACGTTTTCTTATATTCCCGGTTTTACTGGGAATATAAGAAAATTATTTCTTATATTCTCTCTAAAATGAATATATTTTTCTAACTTCTAGGTGGTTATATGGAAGATTTAGACAACCGATGGATTTTACAAGGCAGTGAGACTTGTGAAAAAAACGAAAAATTTCCCGCAACTTTGGGCTTGAAGAATATGGCTGGTAAATACATGGATATAAAATATAACAGAATTTTTCTATGAAAATAAGATGTTAACTTTTTCACTAAAATTATCGCTGATTAACTATTCGATATGGTAGTTTATTTCTCTGTAATATGTTAAAAATATTTATGTTGTTGTTGTTGAAAATTAATTTGCAGTCGAAAATTATTTCTTACTATCAAACATTGTCGATATAATTTACTCGAACTATCATCATCATCATTTTATTTTCTTATCATTATCAATCTTGTGATGGATGGTGGTCTTTATCAAACTTTTCCTTATTAAAAGATTATAAAAAGAATGTAGTGCAGGTTGAGTAAAAGATAATTTATAATAGCCCAAGACGAAATTCTTGATGGAACTATCAAGATATTTTGATGAATGATTTATGTTGGTTTATTCATGACCCAACACTATTTGATGGTAACTATCATGTAGTAATTGATTTCGATGGGTCAAAAAGCTTCTATTATTTTATGCTGAAGGATGATATTTTATTATATGATGGTCAAGCAAAATGCTAAGTTAAAGATTCGTTGGAAAGCAACTTCCATTTTCTCATGATGTAAAAGTTTGCTTTAGTGCTGTGATGGTCATCCAGAAAGTTTTGTTTGAAATTCTTGGTAAAACAACTTTCATCATTTCATGATGGAAAATGTTGTTTTAGTGCTATGATGGTTAACCATCAAATGATGTTAGGTATTGGTGAACCTAGAACAACCATCATTGGACGATAGAAAGTATTTATTTAGCATTACTAGACTAGTCACCTATCAAGTAATGCTTGCCATTAATAATGAAGTTTTATCCCTTATTTAATAATGTAATTACTTATAATAAACGATGTATGATAAATCATTTCACATTGAATAATGCTGTATTCTTCATCTCATGCTAATAATATTTTGGGTCAAATATTTTTTTTAACATGAAGTAATGTTTACATAACAGTTATGTTTTACAAATATCAATTTGTTTTGTTATGAATACCAACTGTCGGTTAAATAAATTTAAAATTCATTTAACAGAAACTACCAGTAAAAGTCTTATTTTTTTATCAAGGGAAAAAGAGTAGTCTAGTCTTGATGGTTCTAACAAAAAGCATGGTGGTTTATGATGGAAAATTATAATAATAACTTTGTTAAATCTTGATGGATTTTTTTTGTTGGCCCATTATAAAAAACCATCATACAATGATGGGTAAGCTATGTTGGCGTAACATAAAATTGTGCCAATTTCAAATGTTGGATAATGGCAGATTTGATATTCCCATCAAGCTGTATGATGGTTTCAGATGGAAATTCAAGTTGGATTGATGGTAAATTCATACATGTTGGTCCATCAATGGAAAACCATTATGATTTGTTGTCATGGGCTCAAAATTATCTCACTTTCTACTTATTTGATCCTGTTGTGCTGCCTTTTTATTATGACTTTAGCCTGATTTTTTGACTCTTACAACTGTTGAAATCACTGACAAGACAGTAATCATAAGTTAATAATAAAAATAATAAAAAAATAATAAACTCACCAAGTTAATGCATAACAAAATTAAAAGTGAAAAAAAAGAATTCTAAAGAAATTATCAAACAGCATCTGTCTCCATAGCAATCCATGTAATGACGACGCATGCGCACTGTTTACTATTACTTTTGAACACAGTTGAAAAGTGTGATGACGTCCAAATAACGTGCGCATGCCATCAAACACAAAACAACACTCATCTTGTCAATGGGTCATAAGCTTACTAAGTAAATCCCTAATTCGTCGATAGCACTTGGGAACGAATTTTTGTTGCATTCATAGAAATACTTGATCTTACCTAATTCGGATATCCTTCTATCTCTGAGTCTATCTTTTGTACAAATGTACAAGTCTAAAAATGTTATAGATAACAAAGGAACACGTAAATGTTGCGACTAACTTCTACGGGAGTTAGGGCAGATCATAAGGATTGAAATTGCATACGAACCAATATCCAAAGATGCAATCGTACGAGACTAAGGGTGCTACCACTATTATGACCTATTCGGATGCAACCAAAGATACTGTTCAAAATAGAGGAAGTGCTACTAGTGGCGTATGATGACAATTTCGGGCATTAGCTCCCAAGCATTTTCAATCCTAATCATTTGCCCTAACTTCCCTAGAAGATTTACAGACGATCTCCTGTTGTATATAACATTTTAAATTTGCTCATTTTGTCAAAAAAAATAGACTAGAAATGTCGTTTTAAAAATATTGCTTGGAAAGAGAAACTCATTGCAGATTTGAAGCTACGAAAGATACGATTGCAGATACGAAAGTATCTACGGTCTGTTAAAAACTCACCGAAGTTAAGCATCACTGGCTGTGGTCAGTAAGCGGGTGGTTGACCACTTTGATCAGCCTGTGTAAGGACCGAGGGTGAGTGTTATAGGTTTGTGAAACTGTTCTGCCGGAAAGTGCTCAACTTCACGCACAGTTCGGTGGGCTATCAAAGCAGGGGATCAAATTTGTGATGGCTTGTCTTCGGATCATCCTCAGGGATGTTTCTCAAACAATTGCCAATACTCCATTGTGCAGCTCTAGTGCGACGTAAATTATATACCAATCAGTTAAAAACTCTTATGCAACAGGAAATAAAACGTTTCCAAGTGTAGTTATCCTAAAAACTAATAATTGTAAATAACAATTAAGCAGTTTTATATAAAATAGTGTGCCAAATTATGATATAACAATAACAATTGTTGCATAAAGAACCGGAATAGAATATAACCTAACAAGTTGTTGTAGAAATATCACGTGTCAATATTTTTATTTTTTAACCTCTGAGTCTTGTGTTGCAGGGGTTTTCATTTTGGTTGGTGCCGGAATAGTGGGTGGAATAGGTCTCATCATAATCGAGATCATCTACAAAAAGCATCAGACAAGGAAGCAGCGAAGATTAGAACTGGCGCGACACGCCGCGGACAAATGGAGAGGAGCTGTTGAGGTAGTTGTATTTACAATGCTCTCTTTATCAATTCCAGCGCCCTCTAGTTTTAAAAAAATGAAGTATTTTTTTTATAAAAACTGTGTTTATTTTTTCTAAACGTTACGCTAACCTTAAAATTGTTTTGCTATTTTCTTGTTTCGGAATTATTAGTTTGGAAAGGAATTACTATTTAAATCTCATCATATTATTGTCATGCTTATTTTTTTATATTTCTTATGATTGAGAATAACTTTGTTTCACTTTTATGACTGTTTTATAGCAGTCCTTGATACTGTATAAAGATAGTTAAAACTCTGTAGTCAACTAAAGGAGGAAATCTCTGATTAACTTTTGATGTATTGATAGGATTTGCATGTACTAAAACACCATCTTAATGGGTAAAAACAGTTGAATCTTAATTTATAAAAAAAAAATAATTTTCTTAACTTTCCGTAATAATTTACATTATTGTTCGATATTAACTATTTATTAAATATAGAAATCAGTGTTAAAAACATACTTCACAAATTAGACATATTTTGCTAATAAGTACAAACTTATTCGTAAATTTGAAATTGTTGAGGTAGTACTCTTTTTAAAAATAAAACTCTCACCTTTGGTAATTAAGGAGTTAGAGCTATGTTTTGTTAGTTTGCGAATCATTTTGTCGCTGCATCGTGTGATTTTTGACAAAACATGAGCTCTCAAGCATTTGACGAAACTACTTCCTCACTTGTGTGTGTTTAAGAATTCTCAGTTCATTGTGTAATTTTATATATTGTTTTCCTCTTGCCTGATCAATAATACAATATTACGATGTTTCTACAGAAATTTTTAGTGTAAATTAAGCTGGAAAAGTAATCGTCATTACCGTCAATGCATGGTAGCTTTCTTCTCTCACAATATGTCATTACGATTGGTTCTCTAACCCCCCCCCCCCGATTTTTAAACAGCCCGTGCTTCATCATGGGAGGGTACTAGTGATAGTGAACTTGCTTATCAAGCAGATTTCATGGTCTCAATATTCGGCAATGAATGGGCTACAAATCTATCATACCTCGTTTATTAAAGTTGCAATCCTTAACCAATTGTGAAATTCCATTTGTTGCACTGCGCTCAATTGATTTGACAAAATTCGTATTCACAATGAAATGACGATGTTCACTTCCTCAATTTATAGAAATAATTGGTTTGAGCACTCTTGAGGAAAAGGTTTTGTCAAAAAGGAAAAAGAAAAAAAAACCTATTAAATTTGAGTATAGATTTTTCACGACATGTCAATGAAAATTCGTTTATTAGTTCAGAAGTTAATAAGGATGATTTCTTTTTTTTTTTTGATGACAGCTTAAGTCCAAATAAAATCCTTCTGTATTTGTTTAATTCTTAAAAACAGCATGGAAAACTAAAATTTAAATATAAGGTAATCAAACTATTATTTTTTTTATATCCTTGCACATACTTCTACCTTTTTTCAAACACTGACACCTAACGTATTTAAGCATTTCTTTTTTCGTAAATTTTAAAATCTTATGCACCTACATTAAGGGAATTTTGTTTGCATGCTTTCTAACAAACTTGATTTGTAACAATGTCAAGAAATAGTTTGATCTAAAATTGATGTTATCTACAATTGCTACAAGTAATTATGTGTGAAATTACTAAAAAACCGAAGGAAAAGTTAATTTAAATAAGCTAATCAATTTAATATATTTAGGGCTAAACTTCAATCTAAAAATTCATTACTAATTCTTGCAGTTAAATCGAAAAATGATTTTTTTTAATGCAAATGTCTTCTCTTTCATTGTTTTTTTGCTTAGTTCATAAACATGTTAAATAAATAATATGTTAAGTAAAAAGCATGTTAAGTAAATAATATGTTAAGTAAAAAACATGTGAAGTAAGTAATATGCTAAATAAGAAGCATGTTAAGCAAAAATGTTTATTTACTTAACATGTTGTAATTTGCTAAACATGCATAATTTAAAATGATACTCGGACATCGTTCAATAAAAATACATTACAGCAAATTTATGATGTACAACAGAATTGCGATATGCATTTATGCAGCAAAGCCACACTGTTAGAACTTTAATTCTGAAATTATGGTAAAATAACTGGCAGCAGTTTGCCCATCCAATTATTCGCAAATTTACAGTAAAGAATATTTTTACCTTTACGGTTCTGAAACAGTTTACAATTAGAACGGTTAAAATACCATGAATACAAAACTATAAGGCTCTTTTAACCATTTGCAATCAGTATGGTTTCAAAACTGTAAAAAATAAATTTAACCATTTTGGAGATATACTTTGGACTCTGAAGACATAGTTTAGAATCCAGGGCCATAGTTTGTGAGACTATAGAGACATAGTTTAGCAGCTTAATTGTGCTGCCATCTATGCGTGAATAAGAGTGTTCTAATTGCCAAGGTCTAAAATTGGGAAGTGCGGGACATGGGAAACACTTCATATGTTGAAGGAAATAGAAAAAATATTGTTATGTCAACGCTGGAATTCAATTCCCCATTCTGTCGCTCAAGAGATTGACAGATCAGCCCTTTCAGTTATATCATGTTCCCATCTGCAAAGAACTAAGTTGCTTCAATAGGTGGGCCTAGTTGGTGCTATAAAGTTCTTGTTGTTTAACCGTATTAGATGAAAGCAGTTAATAAATTGTTTTTCTCACAATTAACAGTTTGAATACCATCTTATTTATGGTTATTTGACAGTTTTGTTTGTATATGGTAAAATAACAGTTAAATTAATTGTTATTTAATCATTTCTTCCGAAAAAATTTCCAACAATGAAAAATGGATCACTATAGTCACTCTTCTTTATTTTACTTCATTTTTTAACTATAGTAATGTAATCATGAGCCTTTCCCTACAATTTGTTTATATTTTCAAAAAGCAACGCAGGTTATAATTTTATTCTTAATTTGATTTATTTTGAATAAATGTCTTTTTTTATTCTCTCAGAAGAAATTATTTCTATTTTTAAATAAAAACTGTATTGATTTTTTAAAAAAATCCTCACAGCTTCTGGTTACGTCCTTTGGAAACAAATCGTAATTTATGTTTATAAACACATATTTAAAGCAAAAATAAATTTATCAAAACACAAAAGCATCATATTTTTTCTTTTTTTTTCACTCTACAAAGTTGAATAATTTAAAGGTATTCCCGATTTTGGACTCAAAACCAATAAAAAAATATATATAGATTTATCAACAATTGGTCTTTTTATTTGATCCCTTACTAAATATCTAAATGGTAAAGGTTTGCCATTTAGATATTTAGGAAATTAGAATTTAAAAAGTGTAGATTTTGGCAAATAATCATCTTAGGTGTATTTTTTTTGTAATTTAACTATTCTAAAAAGCGTTTTAAAATTATTCTATTAAAATTACTGACTTATTAACAAGCTTTTGTTTTTGTCATTTTGCCATAATAAATATAGACACTCGTTACTGATAGTAAAAAATTCGATAATAATTAGTTTTCCGTATTTTTTATATCAGAAAAAATTTTCGAAATCCACTAACATTTCTTCTTTTTTTTGTTTTCTGCAGACAAATGTCTTAATGTTCCAAAAACATCATAAAAATTAAACGATAACCATATCTTCCTTTCTCTCTCTCTCTTTCTGTTTTTTTTTTTTTTTTTTTTTTTTTTTTTTTAAATTTTTGGCTAAAATATGTGCTCGTTGGTCATAAGAGCTTTAATTGAATCGGAATATCATAAAATACATTATAGATAAAATGTTATACGTAAATTAAAATTATAAATAAAAGAGCTTTAATGAGCTATATAATAAATATCATTTCACAGTCATTATAAAAAAAAGCATTATATAATTTTTACAGTTATTATAAAATAAATAAAAATGAGATATAAATCGCAATAAATCGTCATATTAAAATATTATGAATGAGAAATTAAAATTTTGTAAATAGAATCTATACCGAGATAAATTATCTTAATGATATTAAAAACGTAATGAAACATAAATAAGATATTTACCGTAATGAAACATTTTAAACAATATATGTTAAATGTTAGAAAACATTATAACTTATACCGTAAGATATATACCGTAATAAAACATTTTAAATAATATATAATGCGTAATGAAACATTATAAATAAGATATAAGTAGCAGCAAAACATTGTGATTAGGATATAGATACCATAAAGAACATTGTAAATAAAGTTCACAGAGGAAGAACGGTTTAAGTCCATAAAAGCTTATCAGGAGAAAAAAGGATTTTAACCTCGAAAATAAAAGGTTTTTCTACAGGCAGAATCATTTTAATGATTTGTCAAAACTTTATAATTCTCAAGATTCAACAGATGTCGATCCAAGCGTCAATTTTTTGAAAAATGGACTTAAATCATTCTTCCGACATGGTTTTCCAATAAGATGCAAATCGTAAGAAAACTTAATAAATACAAGTCGTAATAAAACATTGTAAAAATTGTAAGTTAATATTATAAGTAAGTAATTAATCGCGTTTGTAATATTTATTCATTTTATTATTAGCTATTCCAGCTTTTTAGCAATTTCGACAAAACAATCTTTCTAGAAAATGCAAAATAAGAACAATATATGAAAAAAGTACAATTCCACTATCATTTCTTTCTGTTGCCATTTAGCTAAAATAAATTATGTTAAACTTTATTTAAATATATATATATATATATGTATGAGAGTGTTATATGTTTATTAAACTGTGGATTGAATCGTGATAATTCCACAGAAATCTCCGTTGAACACCGTTCCCAAATCTTTATCACTATTTTCCAAGATAACATCCAAGGAAGAGGTAAGCTGCTCTCCGCAAACAAATATTCGTGGCATGTTCTTCGCTGCAGCTCTTGGAATCTCTTTTCACTTATCTTCTTCTTTGCATGGTCAATAATGTGTACTTTTTCTCTCTCTTCCCCGTGATTGTTCCACCCCTATGTCTTTCCAAGTATCACTCTCACTGTCAAAGGTCAATGTCGTCGAAACAGTCGAAATTTTTTAAACGCAATCCACTTTCATTATTTTATTCAATATTATTGTTTGTTTTTTTTTCTTTTTTCTTCCATTTATAAAGTATGTCAGACAGAAAAAAGAACAAAATTTACAAAATTTAAAAATCATTTTCTTTGATTTCATAAACTTAAAAAATACTTTTTAGAAAAATAATTTTTTTTTTATTCATATGATGTTGCTACTAACTAAATATGAGATTAAGTTAAAGAATAAGATTACCCAAAATATCAGCGATGTTTTCTTAAAACTTAAAAGTAATTTTCTAGAAATGGAAGAAAAAGAATTTAAAAATTGAATTAGGACAGTTTATATTGAGGAGCAATAATTCCCAAAAGAAAAAAGACTTAAGGGGAAAATAATCATTGTTGACGTTCTAAAGATAGTTCCTTTCTCCTCTTTACTTTTTCTTCAAAACTTAAAAAAAGAAGAAAAAAAAAAGGTTTTGATATTTTAAATTCTTATATCAAAAGCTACAGATTTGTTTTGCTAGGAGCTATTAATTTTATTATTGTTTCAAATGAAAAGAAATATTTATTTAACGACTTAGCGAATAATTGCTTTAATTAGCAATCATATTTTCGTGAAAGGTAAACAAAAATTAAAAAATTAAAGGCTTAAGAAATAAACTTTTTACAGAAAGCTTTGATGTTTTCAATTGTAATACAGTTTTCATTCACATTTCTTTATCATCGCAATCTAAGTTATTTTCTGTTTAAAGTTGTTGTTTTTCTTATTACTCTAAGTTTATTCCATACATTGCTTTAAAAAATTTAGAAAATGTTTATTTCACACATATTTTTGGTAATAGTTAAAAAAAACTATAACGTATACAATTAATTTTCTTTTCTTGACTTATAATTTGATACTTTTGATTTTCAGCACATAATTATTCATATTAAACAGTAACTACGGTAAATAAATTGTACTTTACTATTAAGTTTTTGCAAATAATACAGTAACTACGGTAAATAAATTGCACTTTACTATTAAGTTCTTGCAAATAATACAGTAACTACGGTAAATAAATTGTACTTTACTATTAAGCTTTTGCAAATAATACAGTAACTACGGTAAATAAATTGTACTTTACTATTAAGTTTTTGAATTTTAAATGTTGGGAATCTCTCACAAATATTTTGGCTTTAATATACTACATTGCTTATAAATTTTCATCATGCATTATATCTATGTATATATAGCTTTTATGATGTTAAATTGTCATTTCTTTATGTGTAATCTAAAACATGCATTCGTTATTGAAGTAAGCGTGACGTTTTTAAAGTTTTATTAAAACAAATGTAATGTAGATATTTTTAAAGGTAACCTTACGTGGTTGCTTACATTTTTAAAGATGTGCAAAATTTTGCTGATTTAATTTCATTGAAAAAATTACGCTTTCTCCAAATTATTTTCTTGCTTAGTGAAAAAGCATATGTGACTTTTTAACTATTAAATTTAGAAATTTGGTATGGTGATTTGTGAACAGAGTCTGTAATTCAGGCGATTTCCATGAATCAAATAGTGCCTTATTATTAACTAAAAGATACTGCGATACTTGAAATGTCACATAATATAGTTTTCCATTAAGTTTTTCAATCATTAAATAACAACTTTGCTTTTGAAAGAAATATTTGAAGTTTTGAATTTTTAAGAGTATGAAAGCGACATTGGCCTTTACATTCTCTTTAAGACCTAGCATGGCTGAAGGAAAAGAATGTTCTGTGAACAGAATAAAATAAATTTGAATGATGTTTGATCTTTTGCATGAACTTTACTTCTTCCAAGTAACCACGTAAGGTTAATTAATAGTGGCTTTTAAACTATTTTTTTTCTCAATAAATATGGTTTAGGAATAAAGCAGATCGAAAGCAGAAAGGATTTAATTGAGAACACAAGATAGCAAAAGTGTATTGAACCAATAATCAAAAGCAGAAAATTGTCTTTATTATAAAGTTAATATGCATTAACCTTTTTACGTAGAGTTTTTTTTTTAATTCAACTTTATAAAATGAGTAAAAAAAAATGATGTTTTGAGAATAAAATAGCGTAGAGTCTATGCTATTTGGAACGTGGTTACTCGGCCATTACGTGAATGATACTGAATTCTGTCTATAGCTGTCAATCTATATATTGTAGAAGTAGAAGTGTTGTTGTGAGGGAGCTGTTTGAAAGGGGGTGGCCTGATTGCTTACACCCCTCTCTGGCCCCATGCATAAAAATTGCACGATATTTTAAAATTTTCTAAGTGAAGAAATGTTTTTTATGATGAAAGAAAAATTTTATAATTACAATTGAATGAACTTAGGTCATTAATTTTATTATCCACGCTGTGAAATAATGATCACATACATAAAATTTAATGTTTGAATTTTAAGATATAGCTTTTATTCGAATATTCTGGCTCGTCCAAAAATGCAGTTAAGTAATATTTTTCATTAAAATCCAATTTTTTTTTGCATTGATACATCATATCAAATTGTGAACTGAAGGAAAAAAATATAGTAAAAGTACCGTACTGTAAAGTAGAGGCGTTTCTAGTAAAAAAAAATTTAAAAATAAAAAACATAATTTCGATTAATAAGACCGAAATATGCGGTATTTAAACAATTAACTTAGTAATATTTCCACTCATATGGTAATGGTTTACAGGAAATTCTGGTTTTCAAAATCAAAATTATGGTTCTTATTATCACTCATTTAGTACAAAATTCAAAGCTCAACAGTAAATTTAATTGAATTATTGATTTTTATGCCATGCTCTGAAGTATCATGCTAAAATTACTAAATTTTACCACATTTAACAAATTCTAACTCATATTCAAGAATCAAGGTACATTGGTGTATATATATATATACATTATATACTGTTCTGGTGAATTAGATATCAATATCAATTTTAAATGCTTAACAAACGCTTAAAGGCGATACAACAAAGCAAGCATACAATGTTTTCTTTTTTTTTAGCAAAAAGTTATATTTAAAGCTGTATGTAAGGTTTAAGATATGTATTTGTATAAAGTTACGCGAAAATTTTTGTTTCGTTTCTGGACGATATTTTTATTTATTTAAAACAGGAATCAGTGTTGGTTTCAGATTTTAAGATAAAATGTCTTTAACTGGTTTTGTTGCAGTAAGAAAAGCCTTAAACTAATTCATACGATACACTGAATCGTTTGCAACTAATTGCAATACTTGAAACGCTAGTATTCTATTGGATACGGCAATGCAAATAATTTTTAATAAAATTACGGTATAAATTACTGGCACCTCGAATGCCAGTATTTTCTTCCGTAAAATCCGTTTTTGCCATAAAATGTTACAGAATAAAAAATCTGATATACCGAAATTTTTATAGTAAATGAATCATTGCAAAAAATAAGATTTCAAATTTCATTTATCATTTCTCATTTTTTTAAAAATACAAATGTTAATAAGAAATTTAAAGAAATATATAAAATATACGCATTATATAGATTGCCTTATGTATTCCATCCTTCGTTGATTTTTAAAATTGGCATTTTATACAATGCTTTAAAAATGTGTGAAATGTTTAATAGTTTTTTTTTTTTTTTTTTTTTTTTTTTTGCTACCTATTTTTTGACGTTCTGTGAAATGTTTTCTTTCTTCGTTTTTTTCTCTTTTCATAGAAAGCCCGAGATTTTGCTGGAAAAAAAATCTATGTGCTTTTTTAGTGATAAAATTATCCTTAGATAATTTTTTGAATCTAAAAGTGTTTGTTACTTACATTGCTCATTCAAACTAAAATATTTGCAGAGACGTTCTAATTTTATGTCCATACGGTGCCACGCTATAGTAAATTTTAGTTTTAAAGCATTGAGTCACAATTTTTTCTCTGCATCGCCATCTGCTCCTAATTTTCGTTACTATTTTTGAAACTTGTTTCAAAAAATTTTCGGTTTTCTGAGCAGAATAAAACAAATAATTTAATTAAATTTTCAAAACGGTGATCAACCATTTTTTTTTTTTTTTTTTTGCAATTCATACAGAGTACGTTTTATAAATTGTTTTTTTAATTTGAAGTTTACTTGTTACTTAAATTGTGCATTTCACATTAACTCTAGAAGAAAAAGACCCTAAGAGCCACTCTGCAAGCGCAGAAGCGGATGAGAGCAAATGGAATGGAGGCCTACACCATCGAACGAGGAATGCAGGGGCTTTTAAGTCAGACAAGCTCTGGAGTTTCACATAGGCCACCACTGCCCCCAAGGGGAGGAATGCGAATGGCAGAGATGTCCCAACCCGTGGAACTCGAGCCTATCCGGGCGCCGGACATTGACACGGATATTCACCATCTACCTCCACCACCGCCTCCACCGGCCTCGAGTCCAGCTGTCCGAATGAGAGGAGGAAGAGTGTCTTACACGCCAAGAAATGAGCATCTATTCACCCCCAGCGGCGATCGTTTCGATATACCGGTCTAAATAAATCAATTATTTGATATTTTAGTCATAGTATTGCGCAGTGGACCCACGGCGCAGTGATGAAAACAAAAAAATGAAGAAAAAAAGAACAAAAAAACAAATAATAATAATTTCACATCATATACACGCACTTTACTTTATATGAATAAAAATAACTTATATTAGCAAAAATAATATTAGCATTCATATGATAGAAAATATGACTCATTAATCATAAATAGAATATTTTCATTTCTCATTTTCTTTTTCTGCCTATGCGATAAAATATGCACATGGATACTGAAATAATAGGACTTTTTACACCATATATAAAAACACTTCGTATAAATAAAATATAATTAATATTAGGGAAAATCCTAACATTTACATGAAAGCACATTTATTATAAGAAGAAAAAGATTTTTTTTTCATAGATGATAAAAAATGCACATGAAAACAAAAAGTAAAGCTAATAATAATGATTTTTACATCATGTACAAGAGCACTCTTTATAAATGATGACAAAAAAGCATTAATAAAAAAAATACTAGTATACACATGATAGAAAAGATGACTAATTTAACAAAAATGCTAGACTTTCCTTATTTATGTTGCACGAGTAATAATGTATACACATCGCTAAAAGTATACAAATTTTTATACAATATATTGTAGAATTTTCTTAGATTGTACTTCATTTTAATCATTAAAGCTAAGTTAAGAGGATTAAGAGTTTTAATTATAACTATAATATAATATAATTAACATTTTTTTAAAAAAGAAGTTCAATTATTTTCTATATTTTTTTTATATTTATTTTTTATTTTCAATAAAAAACTTAAAACTTATTTTCGTATTAAAAATAGATATTTAAATACTTTTGTTGCAGCATCTGATAAGAAACGAATTTAAAAATACTCATAAAATATAAATGTTTATTTGTAAACAAAATATTTATCTACAAAAAGAACCAATTTAAATACATTGAAATTTAATAAAAGTGATATTAACGATACGTTAAAAATGGCAATTTATAAGCTAATGATACATAAAAAAATTATACATTAAAGCATAATTTATTATACATTATTATCTTGCAATACATCGAATACTTCTAATCAATTAAAAATAGTGAGTTTTAGAATTTAAAATTTGTATTTGTATTTATGATTACTTTTACGTTACGTTTATGTTTATTTATTTGTATATTACATTTTGTTTGTTTTTATAATACTTTATTTATTTATAAGTTAAATGTAGAATATGTATATATTTTATTTATATACTTATATTTATTCGCTTATTTATATTTATGTTTTTTATTTCATTAAATCAGACAAAGTTACATTTATTTATTTTTATCAAAGATTTAAAAAATAAAATAAATGCAAATATTTCTAATGAAGTAAATGAGAATTTTATACTTAACATTTTATTTTTATGAATATTTTGCTTTACGTCTTTATTTGTTTGTATTTTAACGTTACGTTTTGTACATGTTTTATATAGTTTAACTGTTGAAACTTTTATTTTTATTTCATATGCATATACTTTTAAATAGTTGCATTTGCTTATATTTTATAAAAGAAATTTTAAAAAATGTATAGTGGACTCATGAATAGCTGCCATAATTTAATATTACATAATATTAGGTGTAATTAATATTAGGAGTTTGACTATATCTACTCGTAATTACAGTTATTAAACTTTAGCACTATATTAACATATTCTTTTCCGTCATGTTAAATAAATAAATAGCGATTCTGCACTGAATTATATTTGCGTTTATTTAACGAAAAATATTTAGAGTTAGTGGAAGCACTCATACAATTATAATAATTGAAAAAGCATTAACTTAGTTACACCATCTCTGATGAACAAATAACATAATTCTGCACTTAATTATTTTTAGATATATTTTGATCACATATAATTATTTAACTTAAACGTTAACTTAGTAATGATATCTCAGATAAACAAACGTCTAATTTCTGC
The DNA here is from genome assembly GCF_982258835.1 of Parasteatoda tepidariorum. Classification (NCBI taxonomy): domain Eukaryota; kingdom Metazoa; phylum Arthropoda; class Arachnida; order Araneae; family Theridiidae; genus Parasteatoda; species Parasteatoda tepidariorum. The sequence continues at coordinate 84,028,388 of NC_141763.1, forward strand.
TCTACATTAATGCTGCGTAATTTTAAGCATAATATTAGAAAAGTGAGAAAACCCATAAATAATAGTTATTAAACTTAAATATTAACTAAACATCTAATGAACAAATAGCCGATTGCTATAAAAACTTAGACAATTTCGAACAAAACCCATGAAAGAGAAAAAAAATCGACTATATAGAATTCAGCTTAGCATGAAACTGTATTAGATCTGCTGAACTATATTATGGCATGTGTCAGACTTAATAATATAGACTATATTCACCGTGCTTTTGCTTAGACAGTGTAAACTTGCATGATTTACTCAACTAATGGCGTGGATTGCTGTGTACAACGCAAACTGTAGTTGCTGTTCATATAGCTGTATTTATAAACATGCCCCATCATCTCTAGAAGCTATAAGCAAAGATGGAGAAAAAAAAACTGGATACATAAAAAAAACCAAACGATATTTTACCCGTGTGAATATTTTTCTGAAAAATAAAGTGGCAACGCTAGAAGATGAAGTATTTTTGTCGCTGCAATTGTAGTTCCCTATGTGACTGAAGACAGAACAAGCTCTGCTGTGTTCCATATTTTACATTCAAGATGAAAGAAACTCTTCCACACATTTAAAACTAACGTTTTTCTTTCCTTTTTTTTAAGCGTTGTAGAAGATTCTTAATATGTGTTAGAAAAGGAAAGCTCAAGAATTAACTCTGATTCTTATGCATTATTATTTTTCTTTTGCCTTTTTAGTTCTAATTACAGATATTTATTTTCCATTTAATTACATAAACATTGTTCCATAAAGACTACCTTTAAAATGCTTTTTGAATCTTCATAAAAACTGATGTAAAAAGTATGCATATTCAGAGGATACAGTTGATATTTAAAGTAGGAAAGAAACGGCATGGATATGTAAAGAAACGCTATTGAGAAAGGCGGGCTGAAAACATCAAAACATGTTCGATTGCTATAGAGGAGTAGAAAGGTGATCCTTAGGAACACCTCCAGATTTTATCAGGCAATGAAGCTGGTTTTGGTGGTTTTCAGCACGCTTTTTTACCAGCACACACATTTGGAAACTTTGAATCGTGTTGAGCCTGTAATATCATTCACATTTGCTACGGTTTTTAATATAGCGCAAAGATAAATTACAAAACTAGACTTTTTAATCTTAATTACATAATACTATGGTTTGAGTTAGACAGGAAAGAAGTTAAATTTTTTCCAGGTTGCAGCAAACGTAAACCATTTTTTGAGGTTTAACTTTAAACTGCTTTCTTTTTTAAATAAAGCGATCTCTAATATGTAACTTCATTGTTTTTAAATTTTTATAATAACATACAGGATGTTTAATAAAGAACACCTTTATTATATTTATTTTAGAATCCAAATAAAAATTCAAAATGAAGCCCATTGGATTTTGCAAATATATAAAAAAAATTTAAATTTTTATTATTAATATTTTCTTATGTAAAGCGACTTCTATTATGTAAACTTTTTTTACTTCATTTTTTCGCGATGATTATTATGATATACAGGATGTTTAATAAAGAAAGCCTTAAATATGTATTTTTAGAATCCTAATAAAAATTTAAAACAAAAAAGTGCAAACATTACATTTCGTAAATTTATATTTAGCACCTTAAAGAGCTCGGGTTTTTCGAGCGTGGTAAACAGAATTCGAGTGAAGTCTTCTTTTTATGTTGCAGTGGTATTTAAATTTGAGTATAATCAAGAATTAGAAACAGCAATATGAAAGTTAAGACTGAAAAACCCTTTTTTTTGTCACTTATCATTTAAAACATATTATTATAATAAAGTATAGTATTATTTCTATTGTAAATATATAAATAAATATTTTAACTGAAATAAGAAGTTTTTTTTTCGAAACAGTTAATTGAAAAGAGGGATAATAAGAGTCGATGCATGTGCAAGATTACAATGTTCTTATTTATAATGTGAATTCAAATCCAAATTTAATATAAACATGCTTTGCTTTTTTTGTTGTAAAAACTAGATGAACATGTATTTAAAAATGTGTTGTTGTTTTTTTTAAAAATGTTTGTCGGTCTTTTTCAAAACATATGGGCGGTAAGGGATAAAAGAATGAAGGAAAAAAAAGCGCAATCGAAATCACAGTATAGGAAGGTGAATGTAGCAAACAACGAGACGTAATTTTTTGCGAGAGGAATCGGGAAGAAATTGAAAACCAAATATTAAAACCATCTTTAAGCTGCAATCTTCAATAAAACCTGTTTTTATTATTATTACATCCGCCTTTCTGTACTTAAATTTGTTTCATTTCAATACAGTTTTTTCCTACCGATAATTTCAATTTATGACCCCCAGTATGCGTACTTTTTGTTCTAGGTTTCGATAAGGAATCTAAAACTACATATTAAGACATAACAATCTATATGTACATACAAGACATGTATAATATTAACATGCATAACATGTCTTAATGAAGCATATTATAAAATGTGATATTATATTATAATAAAGTGCTGATTGTTGTCGCAATACCGCAAATTGCATACCATATTTAACCAATTGTATTATACTACTTATATTTCATTATTTGTTGTACACTATTTTTATGGTACAATTCGTAATATGCTGATTTAATAATTTTTATTAGCAAGTTTAATTTTTCTCTTAAAAGTTTTGCAACAACTTATCGAAAACACATCTATTGTTTCTTTGCAAGGTGGTAAAACTACGGGAAAAAAATTATGTTATTTTATTCAGTTTAAGTTATTAAAAGCTACATCAAGTACTTCTTGATAAAGTTGTAAATAAAAAAAAATGCGTGCTATTAACCTTCACAGATGTTTATATTTTTATCTCAAAAAGAGATGTAAAATATATATAAAAAAAAATAACGGCAGCTATGTCAAATTAGAATATTAATGTAGTAAACCTTTTCTTAATAATTTTTGGATAAAAATTATGCTTAAAATAATGCAGGGTGCGGTAAAAAAAAGACCAGGACAAACAATTTTAATATAACTTAATTAAAATTAAGTAAATTAGAAAATATAACAATTAATAATGAAATGCAGAATATTACTAGTACATAAATTGAATTAGCTTCAAAGCTGAAGCTATGCTAGATCTCAAACGCCTATTGAAATTTTCAGCAATGGACCGCAAGACCTTTAATCTATCTCATTCCTCCTGACGGACCGATTACGTGCAGCGATTCTGTTCAACGATTGTGCACGGCGAATTACTTCAAATTGTCGTTATCCTTGCTTAAACATCTGAAAAGTAGATGTTTTGCTGACATTGCAAAAAAACTGTACCTAAACTAAGTGATATATTGTAAAATATATAATAATTATAAGGATAGCCCAAAAGAAACGAACAAATGAATTAAAAAGAAAGAGGTTAACTTGTATGATGCATTAACTTTGTCTGGGTTTTTTCCCGCACCCTGTAAATATTTTTGCATTTACTCATTAAAATGCATAAAAGGCCAATGAATAGATGTCAAAAAAAACTGCCTTAACGTTCTATACTTTTTTTCTCTTCTCTTTTCAATTCACATTTTGCATAAATCAGGAGGTATAAAGAGCAATGAAATGTGGTGCTAAAACTAGTTAGCAAAAGTAAAGTAATTGTATATATTTTTCCCAAGCTAATTATTGCTTATTTGGGTACTATTCTTTTATATAGACCACTCTCTTTTCAAACAGTCGAAATTCCATCGCCAAGTTGGCTATCCTTGTATCCTTAAATTAATTATTATTTGCTGCTAATGTATCGCTACTTGGCGACGCTGATTAGTTCTTCAGACAGCTTTGAAAACGCGTAGTCGCTATAAAATCTGTGTACCATTTTTTATATTCAAAGTGAGAAACGTTGAGTGTTAAAGAGTTCAAAGAAAGTGATACTACTTATTACGTATATATATGTACTTGTGTATGGAAATTGGACATTATGTATAAAAGAAACTATTGTACCTATTTATGTACTTAAAGAAGAGATGTAATAATAACGTAACTATAACTATTACTCACAAGTACTGTGTTTAAATTATTGTTTATATTTAATTTTAATAATTTAATTATGTATGTATAATTTACTTGGATTGTGTTATTAGCTTTGATGTTGTTGTGTTAAAGTTTGTATTGTCCTAAAATATTGCACAAAAATAATTTTCCAAATTTAAATTTTTTTAAGTATCTATTTTGGTGAATGACTGCTGAAATTAAACCGTATGTTCATTTTTTTATAAAAAGAATGAAATGCTATTTGCTTCACTTATTTTTTTAATGTTTAATTCAATTTCCAAGAAAATATTATTTAATTAAAATTGTATGACTTTAAATTTTATTATAGATTTTATGATTTTTAAACAATTTCTATTATATTTATGATGTATTTAATTTCCTCTGTTCGCTGTAGGGTATCGATATCTAAAGAGAGTTACGACAAACAGGGTTGAAAAATTTACTACATTTGGAGAATATTCCCTCAAATCTGGCTTTCTTTCTCAGCGGAAAAAAAGAAATTACCTATACCGAACTGCGCCTCATTTTGTTAGTTTTACCAGCCAAAAAACATGCCAAAATTGCGTAAATTATTGACGGATTGATTCAGCTTTTAATGAAAATAAAACATAATTTTTAGTTAGTTTTAACACTTTCTTAAAAGAAATAAATTTTTAAGAAAGAATTAATTTCGTTTTTAAAAAAATGGAATACATATTTTGGCATATAATAAATATGAAGAATTTAAAATAGAATGGTTTACAAATTTAATTCATGAAATATAAATAGTTATTTAACATTGATTTTGGATTTAATAGATTCTTTGAGCAGTTAGATAAAACTAATTTTTAAATCTAGAGAAACAGATTCCTATCTGTAATTTGAAATTCCACAAAATAAAGAAGCCTTATCCATGCATTCTCATTTAGCATAACGTCAAAATTTTCGTTTCGTTTCTTTTCGGCAACTTTTGACTCTCATCCAATCACAACCCAGATAGCAGGCAAGCTAATCGCAAACGTTGTATTTACACTTTTATTTAGTTGGCTTATGAACGTTGGCTAATTCAGACTTTTTCAAACTTAATAGAAAATAGTATGCCAAGTTTGATTCCTTAAAGAAAGATTAAAGGCATGCGTCACATTTTTAGCTTTTACTTAAAACCTTATTTGTAGTTTTTTTTCTTTCTAACTTTGCCCAGGCTCTCAAATGTAACATTTTTTTTTGTTAAAAACTTACTGATCAAGCTCATCTTCACTTTTAAAGTGTTAAAGAAAGTAATATAAAAGCCTGATCAAATAGACCTTGTTTTATACATGGTCATAAAATCTAAAATAAACCTTTAGAATGCGAGTTTATCCGCGAATAGAAAACTCTTTCTACTCTTGATATGTGAATGATGATTCATCCCCGATTTATGTAGGTTTTTCTCACCTCGTTACGTAAAGACTGATTCATGAAGGTTTTTCTCACCTTGTTTTGTAAAGACTGATTCAATCTTCATAAAAAAAATTATGTAAGCTTAATGCGAACTCAATAGTGCGTAATTAGTTCGGCTAAATTTAACATTGTTTCAAGCTTGCATGGATTATTTGCTAATCTTTGATAAACCTTATTGGGCTTTATGAAGAAGGTAGGTTCTGATATTAAAATCAATCCATCACTAGAAAAGGGGACCAGGCGTCTTTGAATCACGAGGACAGCTCTAAAATTCGAATAGTTGTCCAACTTTTAAACTCTATGAGGATTTAAAATGTTCTCAAATCTTAATGTATGCCCTCAAAAATCTGCAAAGATGCCTTTAAACAACTCATATTTTTTATTTGCTGTGAAATATCAAGAACACCAAGCTAAAGCTAACTGATGAAAAATCCATACTCACCAGAAAATATAATATCATCACAAAATAAACAAATCTTAACAATCATGTATTCATGCATTTTGCATGTGTTAAGCAAGTGCAGATTATCATATGATATGCAAAACTACTTAGTAATGAAAACACCTGATATTAGTTATCCTTTTTCCAAAAAAAAGTTGGCGTGCTGGGTTACCAGTTCATTAATGGGAATAATATAAATTGATATTTTTCATAAATGTATGGGTGTCCTCAAATCGCATAATTTTTTGAGGACACTCCGTTGATTTGTTCTCAATTCAAGGTTTAAAAATCTGATAACCTTGCCTTACACTGCTATCTGGGAGGCTGTTACCCGTCTGCCGCAACTCTCTAAACGTCATTTAGGTATGGTAACTCTACTTCACTAATTCAGTTCATCAGCAAAATATATAGAACTGCCAACAATAAAAAATTATTTTTATCATCGTCAGCGAGTAACTGATACACTTATACAATGCTGCATCTGACTGATACATTTATATAATGCTGCATACACTGGAATGCAACGTTGGCCATCCACTGGACAAGCTTCAGCTACTTGTTCAGTCCTGTATTAGCAAGCTTTTTAAAATGCATGTTTGTGTATGTGTGTTAAAGCCAGAAAATAGTCAAGTAGATTTGTTAGAAATAATTTTTTCATAGTTTCACGATAAGTATCATATTTAACTGTACGTAATTTGTATCTGATTTACATAGATCTTTAATTATAGAGTCTCTGAAGTTTGTTTGTTTTTAAATATTCTCTTAATTTTTCAAGTTTTGATTTTGTCGACATTCTGGGATAAAGAGAAATATAGAATATTCACATACGTTGTTGTTCTCTCTTTCTTTCTTCTAAAGTAGTACGTTCATTAAAAAAATATTTTCTGAGAATTTTTATTTTAAAAATTTTTGTGAATTTAAAAAAAGGAGTAAAATTATTTATTAATTTTTCCCCCTCATATTTCATACAAAAAAGTAAAGTTTTCCCACAACAACCCAATGTGAGTCAGACAGTCATGGAGGTTAAGGCTCCACAATCTCTTGGTCGACTGTCATGAAGGTGACAAGTTGGTCATCAATGTGCACTGACCGTTTTTACTTCCGAGACAAACTGGTATCGATCAATCTGAAAGCTGAGTGGGTTTCAAGTCGCTGCCAAGGATCCAACCCTTGTCCTTCAAAATTACAGAATAGTATCTCAATCAATGAGCGAAAGCAGTTTAAATTTCATAAAAATACAATAAAAAAATTCCAAATACACTGCATAAAAGTCTGGATCAAATTACGGTATAAAGTACTTTACTATCGTACTTATTGATTTTTATCACGGTATAAACTACTTTACAGACACCTTGGGTGCACCATCCGTAAAATACATTGTACCATAAAATCCATTTTTACCATAAAATATTACTGCCATAATTTTACTACAATATTCATTTAATTTAAGCGATTCGGTTATTTTACAGTTAATATTACTGTAAAAAGTACAGTTTATCAAATTGTTTGTTCCGTAACATGCTCCGGTAAAAGTGGATTTTAAGGTAAAACGTATCGGCATCCTGAGTACCGGTACATTTTACAGTAATTTTATACAAGATATTTTGCAGCGTAGTCCTTCAAAATGATAGCTTAGTGCCTTCATTCTTGAGCAATCATGAATCAGATTTCGTGGAAATACAATCTGATAATTCCAAATAGTTCATATGAAACATATTTAAAATTTAAAAAAAAAAAAATTTATAATAATTCTATTTTGTAAAATTTTGATAGGATAACAGGGTACTGAATTTATGATAAGATAAATATTGATTGTTGATTTAAATTATTGCAATAAAATAATAAATATTTCTTAAAAAAATTAGCATAATATACTTAATTCGGTAATAATCGGATTTTTTTTTTAAATGATGTAATATCTTTTTATTTGCATTCGGGAAGATGTAACAAATCATGCAAAATGTTACAACGTTAAAAATTACCATTGCAGGGAATGCGGAAGTAAAAAATACATTAAATACAACTTTTCATACAGATATTTTCTTTCTATTTCAGTAAAGCTTACTAAATCATATAGAATTCTATGATGTCGAAATATATTATTTCACAGGAAGCGGAATATCTGCCAACTATTACGAGTAATATGTAAGATTTTATTTTTATATCTAAAGTGATCGTAAAATTAATACTTACTCTCACATCTTCATTTTGTAAATTTAATTTAAAATGAATTTGATCACCAATACGCGTAAAAAAATAAACTTAAATGCATGACATGTTTTTAACAATATAAATGTACGACAAACATACGTAAGTGTGTTTAGATTTTGGCAAAATGAAGAAAATATATATATTTCTATTTACAACTATAATTAACTTATCATCTAATCACCACTTGGGAAAATCATATCATCAAAAAAAAGTAAAAATTGTATGCATGAACTGCATGCAATTCGAATGAAAATAGTAAAAATTTTTTTCAAGCGGCTAGTAATGTTTTTTATTTCCTGAAAATAATGATAAAGAGTATTATGAGGGCAAAAAATATTATTGATTAGAAAATACACTAAATATAATTCAAATAAAATTACTCTTAATAAAACTTTTTACGCAGATACTTTATTTTCATTTCATGAAGGCTTAGCAAATTAGAGTGTTATGAAAATAACAAAAATAGAGTGTTTTGACTTCGCAAAATATCATTGCTCGCGAAGCAGCAGTACATTTAATTCAAATGGAAATATTTTGATTAAAACTTTTCACGTAGACAGTTTCCTTATTATTTGCTGAAAGCAATCACAAAGAATGACATCAGGGGGAAAGAATATTATTCTCATTGGGTAGAAATAAATGTCATTCAAATGAAATTAGTCTAAATTATACTTTTAACTTAGGCACATTATTTCCATTTTAGGAAAGCTTAACAAATCTTATAGAAAGTTTCGATACCGCAAAACATCATTGCTTGGAAAGCAGCACCACCAGCGATTCAAATGGAAATATTTAGAAAAAAAACTTCTCTCTAGTTTATTTTTTATTTGCGGAAAGCAATCATAAAGAATGCCATGAGGTGCAAAAAATATTATTGTTCGGTGAGTTATCAATTGTGTTATTAATATAAAAAATATTCTGTGCAATACTTCTCACTCAGAAATTTTGTTTTCAATTAAGAAAATCTTAACAAACCATATAAAATGTTTTGATGTCGCAAAATAGCATTGCTCGGAAAGCAGCATAGCATGTAATTAACATGGAAATACTTTTAATATATTTCTAACGCAGCTAGTTTTTTTTTATCTGAGAAAGAAACTAATAAAAAATTTTATAAAAGCAAAAATTTTAATAGCTATTTTGGTAAGCTAGCAATTACGTATTTTATATAAAAATACTCTGAATAATACTTTACAAGCCGATATTTTTTTTATTTTTTCAAAGCAATAAAGAAAAGAATGCTATTAGGGCAAAAATATTACTGTGCAAAGAGTAGCACTGTAAGTAAATCAAATAAAAATACTTTTTACGCAAATTTTTTTTATTCCAGGGAAGCTTAACAAATCATGTAGAATGTTATGACGCCACAAAATAAAATTTCAAGACAAACAACGCGTTTTATTCAAACAAAAATATTTTGAATAATTTTTTTTACACAGATAAAGCTTTTTATTCAACTTAAGAAAGCTTAACGAATCATAAAATAGTTTGACAGCACAAAGTAGTATTACATGTAATGCAGCAATGCTATTAATTTAAATAAAAAATAATTTGAATAAAACTTTTCATATAAATAAATCTTTTTAATAACAAGAAAGCTTAATAAATCATAAAAAATGATTTGATATCACAAATTATTGCATGAAATGTAGCAATACTTTTAGTTTAAATAATAATATTTTAAACAAAACTTGTCATATAAATAATTCTTCTCTTTAATAATCAAATAAAGGTTATAATTTTAATTATATTTATTAATAAAGTCTGATAATGCGAATGCTTTAGTGGCAAAAGCAATTAAAATAAACAAAACTATTTTTCTTAAAACAAAACATCGTAACATTCTCCGCCGGTAAATATTTACGCAATTGCCTTAAAATAATAAACAAGGGGAAATCTGTGATAACTGAAGCACTTGAGATCGCAAACGATAATAAAACTCTTCCATCCTTACATCCGTAATTTGCAAACGATTATAAAAGATCAAAACACTGATTCCCTTACAACATCGAAATCGTTTGAAGATTATTTTACTGTCAGTAAAAGCTGTTCATAAAAACTATCCGAGTAATTTACGCAGAGGAAGAAAAAAATCGCCATTTGCAGCTGCGTAGGCAGACAGATTAAATACCATCAGTAAAGAGAGAGACCTACATCGAAAAGATGATCTACGCGAGGGTCCACTTCAAATTTAAAAAAGATTCGAACTGTTGCTTTAGTTCTAAATAGAGGACAGAGAGAGTTAAATGCTCTCTGGAATTGGATGGTGTCAGATTTCGAACGGATATCACGTGTCGGCTGGGAGACTTGAATCTGAGCAAGTGGATGTGACCTTATGTAACACCGAATGGCAATCGAGAGTGGCGAACGTAAAAAACCCGCGAAATCGCGGAAGGAAGACAAAGAGGAAAACAACTGCGAGGTTAGTGATTGTTTTTATTTTAATCATGTAACTAATGATTAACTAAGGATTAGAGGTGACTAATGTTAACAGATCGTAGACCGATTAAAAAAATGTTAAGTAATATCGTATGTTAATATATTGTATGCTATTGTATTATACTGCTTAAATGTAGAAATCTGTCATTCTGCAAATTATCTAATGTGCTGAATCAGTAGGATGGTCTGTTTAATTGCAAAAAATTGCCTTATTTCTCTAACTACCTTGATTACCTGCACATAACCGACTAGGCATAAAGTGAAAATAAGATCTTTGGAACAACAGCTAAGTTTTTGCATAGTGCGCAAAGAAAAAAAACCTTTGATCAAATGATCGGATCTCTAGGTATAGGACTGACTCTTAATGGTTCGATGAGGTGACCTCAAATATGCTAATTAATTAGTGCAGACGATATTTTAAGTTGTGAAATCAGCCACAAAAAAGTACTTTTTCTGAATAAATATACCTTTTTTCTCTATGCATTCGAACTTCTGACTCCTAAAGAAAAGGGGGTTGCTACAATCTAGAAAATATGATCCCAATAGTTTTATCAAGGGAGCGGCCAAAAATTTAGACCCCTTATTGTTCATTTTAACAAACCATTTTCCAAAGATAATCAAAATTAGCATTCTTGAGGTCATCTTCTCGAACTATTAAGATTGAATTCTAGATCGTGAAGAACCGTTAGAAAATATTCCAAATAGTCTGTTTTTTTCTTTACGCACTACATGTTTAAAATTAAAATAATGTTATTCTTTTCCCGTTATCTATATCAATAAATTACTACGATCGAACAATCTACAGATTAGTTGATAGCATCAATCACTTTAAAAACTATAATGCGAAGAATCATCCGAATATCATTAGAATTCAGGAATTTAACATAATGTCACTTATTACTCGAATCAAGTCAGTATATTCAGTCCAGCAAACAGCATATTAGTTTATAGAAGGAACGAAACAAACTTAAGATATTTAACGAAACGGAAAATATTAATGCGAACCTTTTTCGAAGCGAATAGCGGAAAATTTTTGATTCCGCATTTCAACAGATTTTCTTGGTTAAACTGCAGATTAGCTTGGTAACGATTTTTTACCTATTCAGAGTATTTAGTATTGATCCCACTAAAATATATTTCGAATGTGAATTTTGTCAAAAAGGAAGCATAAAAATACAAATATTAGGAGTTGTAAAATAGTTTTATAGTAAGAAAAATATGCTACTAAAATGTGGCAAATCACTAATGAGGAAAGTGTAATAACCTGCACATTACGGACAAGACATTTGTTGAACAGATAATAAGAACGCTTCACGCTTCAAGGAACATAATTTTCTTTTTATTTATTCTTTCTCGCTGTATAAATAATAAAGTTACTACGATGGAACTATTGAAGCTTTAATTGACAGTATCGATCATCTCTTACTTTATAAACTATATTTTAAAAAAATCGACAGAATATTATTACAATTGAGGAAATAGGCCAAATGTCATTTAATTATTTTTCAATATCTAAATAATCAAGTCAGTAAATACAACATAACAGCCAATCAATTAGTTAATAGAATTAGAGCAGCAATCTTCAGAAATTTAGCGGAACAGAAAATTTTAATGCGGACCTTTTTCTAGGCGAATTGCGGAAAAGCTTTGATTCCTCAATTTGACTTATTGCTCGGGTTAATCTGCAGATTAACTTGGTAATGTATATGTTACCGGCAAAGTATGAAATGCCGGCTATATATATAATGCCTAGGCATTATCCTACACTGATGTTTTTTTAAGGTTCAGTGCCACTGCTCGGTATGCATTTGCCCGGTATACCCTACACTGATGTTTTTTAAGGTTAAGTATCATTGCCCGGTATATATTTGCCCTATACTCCAAACACTGATGTTTCTTCTAATCTATCGTCAGTAAGTATTAAAATATCGATTAAATGTAATTATATCCACGAATGAATTAATATCAAATCGGATGTAATAAATATTTCGGACATTCACCAAAGTGACTATGTGATTGTCAACATCCACCGATGAAAGTCAACAACCACCGATTTCGGTCATTCACAGTAACATGCACATTATTTACATAATAACCTCATCAGGACGTTTATTTCATACTTAGCCTAAATAGCATCTGGTATTATATATAATGCCTAGGCAATGTGTGAAATATGAATCATTTCATACTTTTCCGGCTAGTTTTAGGCATTATATATAATGCCGGATTTCACACTTCGCCGGTAACATATACATTAACTACCTTATACATACACAAAGTATTACATAATGATTCTTTTAAAATATATTTTGAATGTAAACCTTGTCAAAACTGCAGCATAAAGTTATAAGCATTAAAGATTGCAAATTAATTTTATATTAAGAAAAAATGCTATCAAAATGTGTAAAATGTCTATTGAGGAAAGTGGAATGATACTTCATCAGGTTTCGAATAATCACTTTTCCTCTCCAGTGTCTGTCCTTTGAATTCCAAGCATGTTTAGATGTTATCTGTCTCGCCTCCCTCAGTAATATTTCGCTACATTTCAATAGTGTTTTTTTTCTGGCTTAAACATTTATTTGATACCCCTAACATGCATGCATATTTGGACTACGTTTTTATTAAGGATTCTAAAACAATTTTTAAGGTTGAATACTTCAAAACATTTATTTGATATCCCTAACATGCATGCATATTTGGACTGCGTTTTTATAAAGGATTCTAAAACAATTTTTAAGTTTGAACACTTCAAAACGTTTATTTGATACCCCTAACATGCATGCATATTGGGACTACGTTTTTATTAAGGATTCTAAAACAATTTTTAAGGTTGAATACTTCAAAACATTTATTTGATATCCCTAACATGCATGCATATTTGGACTGCGTTTTTATAAAGGATTCTAAAACAATTTTTAAGTTTGAACACTTCAAAACGTTTATTTGATACCCCTAACATGCATGCATATTTGGACTACGTTTTTATTAAGGATTCTAAAACAATTTTTAAGGTTGAATACTTCAAAACATTTATTTGATATCCCTAACATGCATGCATATTTGGACTGCGTTTTTATAAAGGATTCTAAAACAATTTTTAAGTTTGAACACTTCAAAACGTTTATTTGATACCCCTAACATGCATGCATATTGGGACTACGTTTTTATTAAGGGTTCTAAAACAATTTTTGAGGTTGGACACTTCAAAACATTTATTTGATACCCCTAACATGCATGCAGATTTGGACTACGTTTTTATTAAGGATTCTAAAACAATTTTTAACGTTGAACACTTCAAAACATTTATTTGATACCCCTAACATGCATGCAGATTTGGACTACGTTTTTATTAAGGATTCTAAAACAATTTTTAACGTTGAACACTTCAAAACATTTATTTGATACCCCTAACATGCATGCAGATTTGGACTACGTTTTTATTAAGGATTCTAAAACAATTTTTAACGTTGAACACTTCAAAACATTTATTTGATACCCCTAACATGCATGCAGATTTGGACTACGTTTTTATTAAGGATTCTAAAACAATTTTTAACGTTGAACACTTCAAAACATTTATTTGATACCCCTAACATGCATGCATATTTGGACTACGTTTTTATTAAGGATTCTAAAGCAATTTTTAACGTTGAACACTTCAAAACATTTATTTGATACCCCTAACATGCATGCAGATTTGGACTACGTTTTTATTAAGGATTCTAAAACAATTTTTAACGTTGAACACTTCAAAACATTTATTTGATACCCCTAACATGCATGCAGATTTGGACTACGTTTTTATTAAGGATTCTAAAACAATTTTTAACGTTGAACACTTCAAAACATTTATTTGATACCCCTAACATGCATGCAGATTTGGACTACGTTTTTATTAAGGATTCTAAAACAATTTTTAACGTTGAACACTTCAAAACATTTATTTGATACCCCTAACATGCATGCAGATTTGGACTACGTTTTTATTAAGGATTCTAAAACAATTTTTAACGTTGAACACTTCAAAACATTTATTTGATACCCCTAACATGCATGCATATTTGGACTACGTTTTTATTAAGGATTCTAAAACAATTTTTAACGTTGAACACTTCAAAACATTTATTTGATACCCCTAACATGCATGCAGATTTGGACTACGTTTTTATTAAGGATTCTAAAACAATTTTTAACGTTGAACACTTCAAAACATTTATTTGATACCCCTAACATGCATGCATATTTGGACTACGTTTTTATTAAGGATTCTAAAACAATTTTTAACGTTGAACACTTCAAAACATTTATTTGATACCCCTAACATGCATGCATATTTGGACTACGTTTTTATTAAGGATTCTAAAACAATTTTTAACGTTGAACACTTCAAAACATTTATTTGATACCCCTAACATGCATGCATATTTGGACTACGTTTTTATTAAGGATTCTAAAACAATTTTTAAGGTTGAATACTTCAAAACATTTATTTGATATCCCTAACATGCATGCATATTTGGACTGCGTTTTTATAAAGGATTCTAAAACAATTTTTAAGTTTGAACACTTCAAAACGTTTATTTGATACCCCTAACATGCATGCATATTGGGACTACGTTTTTATTAAGGATTCTAAAACAATTTTTAAGGTTGGACACTTCAAAACGTTTACTTGATACCCCTAACGTACATGCATATTTGGACTACGTTTTTATTAAGGATTCTAAAACAATTTTTAACGTTGAACACTTCAAAACATTTATTTGATACCCCTAACATGCATGCAGATTTGAACTACGCTTTTATTAAGGATTCTAAAACAATATTTAAGGTTGGACACTTCAAAACATTTATTTGATACCCCAAACATGCATGCATACTTGAACTACGATTTTATTAAGGATTCTGAAGCAATTTTTACGGTTGGACACTTCAAAACACCCTGTGTATTTCTTAAATTATCATTCGATAAGGCTAATTATCTTATCAAAATTTCGTTCATCTTAGTATTAAGAGCTTTGAAAATATGATTTAGATATAAAATGTTTAGTGGTCGGTAAGAAAACACGTGAAATTTCGTGTGTAATTAACAAATTTCTGAAACAGATTATCACTGCTTTAGATTTTTAAAAATGATTTTATAAATAAACAAAGTGTAAGAAAGGAAATAATTTCCATGGCTTATTTCTGATAACGTTTAATAATTTTATACAAAAATATTTATTTTGAGTTAACTCTTGGAAGTCCTATCATTTATCTCGTACACCAATCTACGTCACGAAAAGACGTATTTTTCACAATTAGATACCCGCAAGTGACGTCACGACTTGGTAATCGCAGTATTTGTTAAAACAACGCTTCAGCAGCTAATCAGGTTCGACGCACACGTGACGTAGCTTGGAGGTGTTCAATTAAATCTGATCCAAAAACTGATTCAGTGTGATATTAAACCATGCTTAACAGCTGTAACGATAACATGTCATGCACAACCATATGATTCCAGCGGTATTCTTCATCTCAAATTGCAAATAGCTAATTAAGAATTGAATATTGAAAATCTTAGTAACATATTTATTGCCTCTCAACGTTAAGATATTTTTTTTTTACCTATTTTAAATTACATCTTAATGTAGGGCAAAATTAGCGGTTGCCGCCCGCCACAGTGCAACTAAATCTAACTATACTCTGTAGCAAGTTAAGAAAAAACCATTATTCTTACGGAGAGAACCTGTTTGCATCGAAGTGCTCGCCAAATGGATGCCAAGCTCCCAGCACAAATGTATATCAATATAGCCAAGAACACTACCATTGCACAGTCTTCTTTTATCTTGCTTTTCTAAATCGTGTGAAATAAGGATAACAAAACATATTGAATAAAGGCTATTGTTTTGTATGCCATCAAATAAGAGAGTTACATTATTATAAAAAGTTATTTTCTGCACGCATTTAAATGAATGGATGAAAAAATAATAAATATTGTTATTTGAAAACGATTTACTTCTACAGAAATGTAAAACTCTTCCTCTCGCATTTGATTTGTTAAGGGCATGTCAGCATAAGACTCGCCATTTATAGTGGTCCAATCAAATCCAATGCTCTTGCAACGTCCTATAGTTGTTTCTTTTTCAAGAACAAATATTCTCCTTATTTATCGAAATGTGTCGCCAAGCCTAAGATTCCTTTAAGACTACGAAACTATAAAAAAAAATTATTAATAATTCTATGATATATATCATAAAAGATAGCACGAATTAAATTTCTGTCTAACATGTTTAACTTTTAAAAGCTTTTATACTGTTTTGAAAGCATATTTGTATGATTTGATAACGGAATTAAACCCAAATATATGGAGTCGGGAATAATTTCTTAAATCTTATACCGTAACAGTCTTTTCTTCACTTGCAACCTGATATATATCATAAAAGATAGCAGGAATTACATTTTTGTCTGACGTGTTAAACTTTTAAAAGCTTTTATATTTTTCTGAAAGCACATTTGTATTATTTCATATCGGATTTAAGCCCAAATATATGGAGTCGGGAATGATTTCATAAATCTTATACCGTAACAGTTTTTTCTTCACTTGCAACCTGATATATATCATAAAAGATAGCAGGAATTAAATTTCTGTCTGACGTGTTAAACTCTTAAAAGCTTTTCTGAAAGCATATTTGTATAATTTGATATCGGATTTAAACCCAAATATATGGAGTCGGGAATGATTTCATAAATCTTATACAGTAACAGTCTTTTCTTAACTTGCAACGGAGTATAGCGACGGCTAAGAAAAGACCATTCAATCGCCACTCGATTAAAGCTTACTTTTTCGAAAATGCACCCCATGTACATTTTATTATTATTTTTTTAATAAATATGGAATAATTATGAATATTTTGTAATATTTTGAAAATCACTTTATTTCCCTCTCGTTTTTTTTTTTCTTCTTCTTCATTTTAGAAATGATGAAACTTGTAATGTTTACCTTACTTTGAGAACTTCCTCAAAAGAAATGCCTTAGTTAATATCAACAGCTTTTTTAATCACTTAAAATTTTCAATTTTTGAAAAAAATAAACAACTGTTAAAAAAGCTACAATTTGTTACTGACCAGTAGTAAACATTTTTCTAATTCTTCTTTGGTTTAGTAACTTCTGTTTCAAAGTAAATAGCTGCTTTCCTTTCAATAAGGTGTCATTAAGTAGTCAATTTTAGAGATTATTTTACGTAAAGAATTTCGCCTTAAAAGGGACAGTATTATTTATTAGAATTGAGACAAATTTATCGCTTTAAAAAGAGAATAATAAGGTGGGGTAAAACAAATACATGCTGGAAAATATATGACTCTCCTGCAGTTAGGCTGACAAGTAGTTAAGTTTACAAACATAAACTTGAGCTAAGTTGACAATTTCCATGATGCATTTATACAGGGTGTCCGGAAACGATCGCATAAACTCTGCACAGCTAGATTCCTCGTTGGGAGTATATAAAAACTGCCCAAGGAAGCGTTCCTGTACGATCCATAGTTTACGAGAAAAATACGAGAAACAAAGTATGACGTCACTACGGGTGCAAGAAAAAACACTTTATTGAACATATCAACAGCAGTATACAATGCACAATTTAAATCAGATGTTCAAAGTGTTCATTTTAAACATCATCGTCTGGAAAGATATGCAAATACTGTTGCTGATATGTCCAATAAAGTGTTTTTTTTCTTGCACCGGCTGTGATGTCATACTTTGTTTTTCGTATTTTTCTTGTAAACTATGGATCGTACAGGAACGCTTCTTTGGGCAGTTTTTGTATACTCCCAACGAGGAATCTAGCTGTGCAGAGTTTATGCGGTCGTTTCGGGACACCCTGTATAGGAAAAAAAAGAAGGAATGATATCATCTAATATAACTAAAGCAATTTCACTTTTAAAATTTTTAAGGAACATAAGGTACATAATATTGCATCGAAAATCCAAAATCGTATCTTATGGCCAGCAAAACCATGTTTTGGATGTTTTCTCGCTTTATTAAGATCTCACTTTCTCTCTAGAAAAACAAGGGAATTTTTTTAATAAAATTCTAATTAGGCCAGTCTTAATCTATGATCCGGAGACCTGGACAGAGACCTGGCCTAAAAATAGAGAACACAAAATAGCAGTTTTGGAAAGACAGATTCTCATGAGCACTCTTAGCAATATCGAAAAAAATGGCCTTTGTCAAAGACGTTTTCATAGATTTTTTTAAAGAGCTCGATGCCATCAAGTGTATTAAAATTAAAAGAATAAACTGGTCTGCTCGTATTGCCAGAATGGATAGAAAGATCCAACAAATGAAATTTTGTGTGCAAACCGATCACTCGTCAAATTAAAAGGCCGAAACAAGAATGACTCGATTCTGTTGATTCAGATTGGGATAAAAGACTGACAGTCCAGGTCAAAAAATTTGCTGTACTGAAAGTGTTGAACCTAAGCTGACAATGATAAGGTTAATGCACTGCAACAAAAAAAGTCTTCACTACTTTTTCGCGTTTTCAACAAAGAGTTGAAATATCAGTCGTCTCGAGTTGTCCCAAGCGCTGAAGGGTAAACTTTCATGTTTACAATTTTCTGAATGAAAATTCTTTTTTCACATGGACAACGAAAATCTGAAACTGAGCTAAGGGTTAGGTAGAATTAAAATGTTAAAAGCGAATAGTTCATATCAACAGACAATGTGTTTCATCACAGTAATTGTTATTAAAAAGCATAATCAATGTTTAGTTTCTACAAGTTTCTTTATTGCATGTCATATATTTCAATTTAAATTCCTAATAGTACAATTATAGCGCAATTATAGCGCAAAATTGGGAAATTCATAATTGTATTTTTGAAAAAGTTGAGAATCTTTCACAGTAATTATTATTCTTTTTAAAGCATGATTATTCTTTCATTTCTGCAAGTTTTTCTATTGCATTTTGCTTATTGCAATTATTTTTTTTATTTCAATAAAAAAAATTTAATTGATAATTAATAATTTATTGACTAAAAATGTTAATTTTTTTAAGAGGAATTAGTTTTACAGTTTTTAATAATTGATTTACATTCTGAGGGTTTTACTCTAGATTTCAAATGGGCTTATTTTAGCGAACATGGTTTACAAAGCAAACCATATAAGATTGCACAGCAATCCGGGTTTGGGTAGTTTTGTGTTAGGATTCAGGGGGTGGTGCCCACTAGTTTTTATTTGCATTTGGATTGTATTATTCTTTATTGTATTTTTCTTAAAATTTGAATTATTTTAAAATGCCAGCAAATATTCAAACGTTCTCTAAAATGAACTATTAATTTAGTAAATTAAATTATACAGTAATAGTTATAGCTTCATAATGTTTTCTAGATTGAGAGGCATTCATTTTGTATTAATGTATGATTTAAGCTTACGATCGATACTTTTTTCCTTGAGTGGAAATTTAGCTTTGCTTTTAGTAATTAATAGTTATATATGGACCATGATCATTATAACTATTCACCATTATCACCTAATCAGCAAACCGAGTGTTTTATCTAAACCGAGTGTTTTATAGAAAATACGTTAGGCCTTATTTTCTCTATAAATTACATTAGAATTACACCACTTATTTTCTATATTAAACTGTTGACGTTGCATATTTATGAATTAAACTGTTTATTTAGAGTCTGTCTGAGATATTTAACTTCATGACAAAGAAATATTCAAAAAACTACGCACATATTTACCAATTTGTAACAATATAATTATGTCTTTTTAGTGTCTACCATGGTGTCGGAATCATGGTTTTCTGCTTCTGCTCCTCCTGGCTACAGTCTCGGGATATGTTTTGGGTATCCTACTGAAGTCCCAAAATTTATCCAACCAGACCATCCGCCTCATAGGATTTCCGGGACAACTTGTCATCAGAGCATTCTTCATGATAATAGTTCCTCTTCTATTCTGCAGTCTTGTACTAGGTATGTATGAAACATATATGCTTACATTTGTTTCTTGGTACTTCGAATGTTTGTTTGATTTTACAAAAAAAAAAAAAATTTATGTTTTAAGCTTTATACTATTAAAGTGGGAGTTTTTTTAAACCCTCGCCTTGTATCCAATTGGTGGTCTATCAAATGTATTTTCACTATCCCTATACAACTGTAAAAAATTCCGGATCAAATTACTGTATAAAGTACTGGCAATTTGGTTGCATCATCTGTAAAAGCCATCTTAATGTAAAGTCCATTTTTACCGTACTTTTTACAGTATATTTAATTACAATGATTCTGTGATTTTACGGAAATTGTTACAGTGAAAATTGCGGCATAGCATATTTTTTATTCCATAACATGTTCTGGCGAAAATGAATTCTCTGGTGAAGTTCCGACACCCTGAATGCCTGTACTTTTTTCCATTTTACAAACCGTTTTTTTGTTTTTTTAACCGAATTTCATCCTAAAATTTTTACAGTGTAGGTTAAATAACTTTTTACGTGTATCTTTACTTAACTATCATTTGCTGTCTCGACACTGAGGAAGGTTTTTGTTTGTAGAATAGACACTATAGTATGTTCATTTCTGTACTTTAAAATGCGATTTATACACATTTTTTGTTTTTTTATATTTGAATGGCCCACGAGTTTATTTTCCTTGAAACAGACTAGTTTGTCTGTATATGAAATTATATTTTATTACAAATGGTGTTTCCAACAACATGCATTGACTATTTAAACTTCCTGGTTATTTTATCTGATGAGTTGTCCTTGTCGTTATGCAATTTTAATTTCATGTTTAATTTAAAAAAGTAATTTTAAGATGACTTAAAAAAAATTTTAATTTTAAGTCTAATTTCATGTAATTTTAATTTTAAAATCAATTTCATGCAATTTTATTTTTTGAATTAATTTTAATAAGTATCCAGTCTGAAAATGATTTTTTATCATGATCATCATTAGTTTTCATTATTTTTTTTATCAAGCTCATTCTGGCGCTACAGACCTTTGCAGAGTCCTTACCTCTTTTAAGATTTTGGACATTTATTTTTCTTCAGGTTACATTTATTTGTAGTTCGTAATTTGAAGTGATTTCAGTTCCTCATCAATTTGTTTCTTCTATCTTCCTGCAGATCATGACCATCCTTGTTTTCCGTCTAAATAATTCACAATTCTAGCATCCGAAATGAAGATTGAATGTATAATCTTTTAAAAGCCACAAAACGACGAGTTCGTGCACGAATTATACACTTCCGATTTATTTTTAAAAAGATAATTCTGCCGAAAGTAACTGCTGCAAAACGGAACAGGGGAAACGTCGAAAAGCTGGCTATTCTTACGGGTATTTAAATCGTTTTTAGGATCTTATCTCGGCAATATTTTAAGTAAGTCACATGAATTCGGATGCTTTTCAAAGCTTTATATATCAAAAAATTAAAAGGAAATTATTGTATTGAAAATAAAGTATTTATTTTATATTTTTGAGAAATGTTTATTATAAGATCTCTTCACTAATTTAGCTGATATGCGGTTGTTAAGTTTGAAAAATGGAACTTTGGATCAATTTGAACTATTTTAGATTGTAATCTGCGAAATTTTGACAATTCGGAGATAGCTTTTTGTATATTACTGCATTAAGAAAACGATGAAAAATATTAGATAGCTGCCCAATAGTACAATCTATAACGTTCTTACAGTTAATCGACATGCAAATTAATATTTCTACTAAATTTCAAAGAATTGTTGCACCACTTTCTACTTTTATTTTTATCTACTCTTAAAATACTTCCTAAACGTCTTCTCGTAAAAACGATAATCTTATCGCGTTGATTGTCGCCTCGTCTTTCTTCAACAAAAGAGTTAAGTGATTCCAAAATACTCAAATGTTGAGTTGTTTATTTGATGTGAAAGAAATAAGAAATAAACGACTAACTGTTGAAAAATGTTTTGAATATTTTATAGAAATTAACAACATTCGCCTTTATAAAAATTTTAGTTTTGTACTATTCTAAAAGGATTTAGGTCCTTATCACTAAAATTCGATGATTTATGACATTTTGTCTCGGTATTCTTTTTTTCTTTAACAGCTTTTTCAAAGATTTTGGACATTATTTTTATTTATGTGATCATTTCCTATTTTTTGCTACTTAAAACGATTTTTTAATATTATATTTTTCTTTATCATTATTATTATTATAAAGCTAGCTCATTTGGCGTCCAGCCTTTCAAAATTATCCTGCACAGTGTATAAACTTTAAAGGTTGTCAAGCCAAAAGCACAGCACATCTGTATTTAAATATTCTAATTCCTTATTCCTCCTCAACTCCTAACACCTTAATCAATTTTAAACAATATGTTACCCAAGTTTTTGAACCGTTTAGCTGTTGCAAGCTTCTTCTCCCGCTCAAAACTTCTATGTTTTCAGTTTCAACTATTTTCAAACAATGTCTGAGTTTTTAATGTATTAACATTTAGTAATAATTCTAATTCTGTTCAACAGCCATTTAATCTCATAAACCACCGTTAGTATGAGCTCGGGCCAAATTTAGCTGCTGCACTAGAAACAAAATTAACTAGTATCTCACAAGTATAACGCAACTTAAGAATACATGCATTTATAGACATTTTCTAATTGAAGAGTTTGGAACGGCCTCACGGAGAGTCAAAATTCGTAATGGTGCGAGTAAAATGAGAGTGAGAATGATAATCGGTTTGTGTCGTTATTTCACACACCCGACTTAAGATTTGAACGCAGCTCATGTGCTCATCGAGGCAGCTGTAATGTCTACAATCAAACGTGAAACACAATAAAAATAATGATTAGTTTCAGCTAGTTATTGCACAGTACCCCTCAATTCAGAAAGTTACTTTTTTTATTTCCAATGTCTAGACAGAAAGTTTCAAAGAGTTAAAAGTATATGAACACAGAAATTCAATCAGTGGAACTAAAAGCAACATGTCAGCAATCATTGCCTAAACTTACCTGCCCTTACCTCGATTCCTCTGTATCACTACGAAGTTTCCTTACAATTCAGCCGATGTGCCCTATCCATTACTTCTGCAGAGTCAAAAAGTGAACAGGTAGGATCGGTTAAAAAGCCTAGTGGTGCAAATGAGCAAAAAGGAAATCCTGTCTTGTAGACCACGAAAGGCCACAACAGCACTGCATCTTAATTTATTGGAAATAAGAGAAGGACACAAAATCCTCCATCTTTTTAGGGCTGTCCGAGTCCGGAGCTTTCATAAAATATTAGATGTAAATGGTTTTGTTTTACTAACAGTTTATTTCTCCAATGTTGTTGTAAACCGGCTGAATTTTCTGCAAGAAAGTCGGTTTGCTCATTGTCCCAATGACCATAATGGCCAGGCAACCACTGGAGAATAGTTTGTTTCTCCTTTCAAATAAAAGTTTTCAAAAATTCTTGACATTGCAGGATGTCTGGTATTAATGGGTATTTAACAGATCTACTTGACTGGATGATTGCTTGAGAATTATATTTAAATAACAGTTTATCTAATTATTATTTTAAAATGTTCAACCAAAATAGTCAAATAACTATTAAAAAGAAGATGAAATTCAAGGTGTTAACTGTGAGAAAAATCGTTTATTGACTCTTTTCACTTAATACGGTTAAACAACGAGAATTTTATTCACGCCAAGTAGACCTACAACCAATGAGATTCGAGTGAACATTCTACGAAAGCTAGAAGCTAAGTCATGTGATGAGAAATTTGTATTTTTAGTTTCCATCATCAGATACCTAACACAACAGCGGATACTTAATAATCGTATAGGTGTGTAGTGAAATTTGTTATGGAACCACATAGTTTCTTGTAGCAGGGTACATACTTTGAGGACCAATCTGCCAATCTCATAACCGGATGAACAAGTGCCGATTTCTCAGTGTTGAAACCTCAATATTTCCTTCAACACATAAGGAGTTTACAAATAACCCCAGTATTTCTTTTTTTTTAGCAATAGATAGAACTACTTGACAAACTAATTTTAAAATGATAGATAGTTCTCTTTAAAAACACTAGTTATCCACAGCCTTACTCTAATATCTATTGTCTAATGAAAAGCCGAGCATAAATTAATAAATTACATTTTTACTGTTTAGGAACTATGCTAATTAAAAATGGTTACAAAACCGTACTTTGTATTCACGGGTTTTTAACCATTCCAGATATAAATGGTTTCAAACCCGTAAAAGTAAAAAGAAATGTTCCTTATCGTAAACATTACGGTTCGGATGGATTATCTACTTCCGATTATTTTACTGTAATTTTGGAATGGAAATTTTAAGATTGTAGAGAGATTTTTTTTAATGTGAAGATATTTCAACTATCGACTAGTCTGAAAATATTTTATGTTAATGGCTATTACTCGTATTTCCTTAAACTATTTCTAAGTCATAACTCCACAGTATTGCAACTTTTGTCAATAGATTGTTCTGCTTGTTAAGAAAAAAATAATAGACTATTCCAGGTGAAATATTTAAACGGGCTTCTTGTCAGTTGTGGCAGCAGACTATAACGAAATGTCACCGCAAATAACATTTATTTATAATTATATCTGTAGAATTTGAGCGGTGGTGGCTCAGGGGATAGAGCTCTTGCCTCTTAATAGGGTAACTGTGATGCCACAATTGGCATTACATATTTGTTTTCTATCCTTTTAAAATATCTTCCATTACTTAAGCTTTTTTTTATTAATAGAATTATATTTAAAAATAAATCAAAGACCTAATCTTTTAAAACGAACATAAAATATTTATTTCTTCTCCTCTAAATCAACGGATACTTTTTATTTCATTACTAATCCAAAACAAAAATCTATTTATAACTTTTCAGTCTTAAATTTCCAACTGCTAAATGTTTCGGTTGCATGGTTGCAATAATTCTCATAAATTTGTTGGCGACTCGTGATCGCCAAGGCATTTTTTTAAACCCATATTGATATGCTAGTTGGCTTTGTTTTGGCTATGATATATTATGATAAATAGCCAAATTATGGATCTCCTACCCATACTTTCTCTGTCCGTTGAGAATAATTATATTCACTTGAAATTCAAAATTTGTGGAGGCTGGGAGCCCTTTGGGGCCTCCCCAGTCTCAATTTCTAAGCGTCGGAAATGATATTCTGGCTGTATGATCTCTCAATAGAGAGTATTCTGATTTCATCCCTTTAAGGGATTTCTTATTTTTTGATGAGGAAATAGCCATTGTCTAAATCACCAATTATGCTTAATAAAATCTAAATTTACATTTAACGATTTGTACATTATTTCCTGGAAACTTAATTATTCAATTCATTCATTAATGGCCTAAATGAACATTCATGTATTACACTATACGAATATTGGCGGCTACTGACGGAGAAAC
Organism: Parasteatoda tepidariorum; assembly: GCF_982258835.1. NCBI lineage: Eukaryota > Metazoa > Arthropoda > Arachnida > Araneae > Theridiidae > Parasteatoda > Parasteatoda tepidariorum. The sequence goes on from NC_141763.1 coordinate 84,054,258, forward strand.
AAACTTCCGTCATAGTAACCCAGGATCGAATCTCGGCGATGGCTGGTTGATACGAATTGTGCAACAGTCTCGCATCGATCATAGTGCTAAAGTAAAATAGCATCACTTATCTACAGATCATTGCTTGAAGTTCTATTGCCGTCGGGCTAACCTTGGAATGTTTCCGTAGTTTCCCTCTATACGTAACGCAAATGCGAGTTAGTTCCATAAAAAAAATCTCCTGGAATCCCTTCATCCAGGAGTTCCCTTATCTCCTGGATTGGGATCAATATTACGAGGCTACTTATCTGAATGTTGATAGTTGTAAATTCAATATTGGGTCAGCTGTTCCACACCGGTTATAAAATAAAACAATAAATAGTTTATACTATCGTTTGTAGAACTTTCTAATTCATTTTGCTATCCGGTGAGAACCCATACTTGGTTTCCAAAGCAGACTGCAAAAAACCATGCATTTAAAAGGCCTTTCGTTTTTTTTAATTTGAGATTTTTCAAATCATCCCTCATTTTTAGTTCATTAAATAACTCAATAATCACTAATAAAACCAATAACAATTTAATCGTCGTTAATTAAATAACTCAATTAATTATCTTCACAGTTGTTGTTAAACAAATAAAATCACTATGAGCATTAATAGTTTTAATAAACTGTTTCTTTTTTCCGTAATGCATTGGAATGTTTTTCTCCATAGGTGTGTCGAGTTTACGTAAAGGTGGTGATGCAAGAATGGTGGCCGTGACGATAGCTTTTTTCCTGGGATTGTCATCTTTAGCTGCCATAATGGGTGCCGGTGCAGGACATATCGTTCACCCAGGACAAAAAATCACATCCAGCAGCATACAGGTACAAACTTCCATGTCAGGAAGAAAAGGCGTCATTCTTGATTCTATGATGGATTTACTATGGTAAGATATGAAACTTCTAATAACATACGACTATTTTTTCCATTTATTGTTGTTATACCCATACACAGTGTACAGAGGAAATGGAACAACTTTAAATACCTTTTCATCTAAAAATCGGATTTTCACGTAATAAGTCTCAATCTTAATGGTTTGAGGGACTGTCCTAAAATATGCTAATTAGCTAGTGCTGAGGATATTTTAAATTACGAATTCAGACAAAAAAACGCATTTTCTCTGAAAAAAAATACTTTTTTTGAAGATGGATTTGGATTCCTGACCATCAAAATTGGGAGGGGGGAGCCACAATCTGGGAAATATGATTCCAATAGATTGCTAAGGAGAGCGGTCAAAGTTTGGACACCTTACTTTTTGCATATTTCGTCTTATCTCGAGAACTTTTTAGCGAATATAAAAATCTTTCACTTAATTATAAATTTCATTTTTTCGGAGATAATTTAACGTAAAAGGTTCTTATTATTTTATTTGAAAATAGTGAAATAAAATTTGATTTGCAAGGTACACAAATTTTTACATCATTTTAAATAATATAATTTCATATGTCAAAATATAGAATTTGAATTAAATCGGTAGAAATTTTCCTGTTAAAAAGAATTTTAAATAAATTATTTTTTAAAAATTCTATTTCTCCCGAACTTTTCGACCAATTTTGTTCCTTTTTTGTATTTTGCAAAATAAAATTTCATTTTTTAAAGTAGTTTAAAATTTGTATACCTTAAAATTCAAATTTTTTTCCGAGTTTTTTTGGATAAAATTATGAAAAATAATACAGATTATTATTAAAATTTGTTTTATGTGAGGATAATCGAATTTTGTAATTAAGTACAAAAATTTAAATAAATAAAAAAGTCTCCAGATATGGTGAAATACGCAAAAAATAAATTAACTATAAGGTGTTCAAATTTTGAACCGTTTTCCTGACCAAACTATTGGGGCCATATTTTCCAATTTGCTGCTATTTTGAGCCTTGTTGGTTCAGGGGATAGAGCGTTCGCCTCTTAATGGGGTGATAATTAGGCTCGAATATCAGCGATGGCTGTTTGATACGAATTCCGCACCCGGCTCTCACCAACTACAGTGCTGAAGTAAATAATATCCTAAGTGGTAGACAGATCATGGCTGAGTCACCTTGAACTAACCGTCGGAGATTTTCGGGTTTTCCTCTGCATGTAACGTAAATGCGGGTTTGTTCCTTAAAAATGTCCTTCACGAACGCAAAATTTCTCCCGATACTTGATTTTAGAGTTCTCTTGCCCTCAGGATTGGGTTCAAAACTAAAAGACTACGAAGTTGAGCTTTGGTAGCTGTAAACTCAAAATTGAGTCAGCTGTTCAACGACAGTTATAAAATAGAAAAAAATAAAAATTGGAGATTAGGATTCATAATTCGAAAAAAAATATTTGTTTATTCAGAAAAAGTATGTTTTTGTATCATATTCAATGATTTAAAATATTATGACAGTCATTATATTACTTGAAAGTTCTTTCATTAGAAGTTATTCAGGGTGTTTGCTTGAGTGCTTGTGCTTAGATGAAAAAAGTCCTCTAAACTTAACTATTGCACGAACTTTAGGGACGCAGGCTAGAGGGATAGAGGCCGTTGTATTGTTGCACATTGCAAGAAGCAATGAAAGCATTTACAATGGTAAATTAAATTATAATACAGATTTTTAACTTTTTTAATGTCATTTTTCTAGTGTTTAGAATAGATATTTTGAATACGATTTTGATCATATTGCTTCAATCATATTGTTTACCTCTTAACCTGGAAATGATTTGGTCGATATGACTTTCTTTGAAACTAGTCTCGCGAGCTCTATCGACATCTGTTACGAGTATTTTTTAATTACAGTTCACTGTATTTATATTCAGTAGTCACTGTTCTGAGGCAAGATTTTGATTTCTTGTCAACAAATAAAGTCTAAAATAGTAAAATTGCTCTTTCGGGATAGGTTTAGCACTGCAGAAAAGGAGATAATAAGATTCTACTCTAATTGTAGAAAGCATATAGAAAGCAACACGTTTTTTTTTTTTTTTTTTTTTTTTCAGAGCACGGCGAAATGGCAATAATGTAGCCCAAATGGTTTCAGCTCCACACTATGGTATAAAGCTTAACTACTGGTTAGATTGATAAGTTTATCAATTTCTTTCACTATTTTTAATTGAATTTATGAAGTTCGTTTGATTATTTCTATTATTTTAGTTTTATAAAAATTCTAGATTTTAGTTCGTTAAGAAAGTCATGTTAACATTTTGCAAAATCATGGTAATTTAATTGAAATACTTTACTTTCTCCATACTCTTTCGTTCTTAAACTTATTTTAAAGTTCAATAAAATAGATATTTGCACTGCATGTACCATTCATCTGTTTAAACTATTAGAAAAGTGATTCATAAATTCGAAAAAGCGTTACTTAATGTGTATTTTTCCTTCTTTCTGTTTATCATATGACAAAATGAAATAAACAGGTGTAAATAAAATAAATGATAGTAGCGCTTTTTACGAATAATCTAACTAAAATCTCAGAAAAGGGGTTTTGAATTAAATAGAAAAGTTTGCATCTTTACAAATGCGCAGCGTGAAAAAAAAATTCAAAATGCTAGCTGAAATTCTTACAATCCAGTATTGATTCAAAAACTTTCATTGAAATAAAACAACTTTAAAAGTATAAATCAGTGTTCGTTCGTGTTATATAATATATTCGCACAGAAGTAAACATAAATATGATAGACACTTAGATATGCCATCGTAATTTTAAAAAAAAATTCTGAATCACATGGTGAATTAAAAACGTAATCGACTTAATTTGTTTTAACTAATGCATTTTTTATATCATTATTGAATTTTTTACTAATATATTTTTTATACATAATATAAAATTAGGTGTTGCAGTGCTCATTACTAATTTAAATTGAAATAATATATATTTTTAATGAATCCCTTTCTTCTATTTCCCATTTATATTATATTATAGTATTATAAAAATAATGAAGCAAGGACAGGATTTTAAGTTTTCCAGGAAATTCGGAAAAAGTTGGTGCTGCCATCTACTTAATACAAGACTAACTAAAATATCTTCCATAGACTCGAAATAACTTTTCTCTAATTTAAATTTTTTTTTTCGCCTCTTATCTAAAGAAAAAAGAGGAAAATAGAAAAATGTGCCATTTGCACCTAAAAATATACTATACTGATAATTTAAAAAATACTTCAGTCAAAAGTCAAAATGAATGTCTGCAGCGTTTCATGATTTAATAACGACTACATAATAAGACGTTTGATTAGATGTGTAAACGTATATGTACTTAGTTTCAACATCCTATGGCATTTGGAATTCCGTTTTTTTTTTTCAGATTTTTTTAAAAAACATTATGATTTGTTTTGTTTTTTCACTTCCATAATTAAATATGAACTAAAAACAAGCATATAAATATAAACTTGACAATTTTATTTGAGAATTATCCCAAATGTGTTTGAATTATGAATAAAATAGATTAAGTTTGAAACAAATGTAAATAACTAGCTATTATTTTTTTTGTTATTTATTACTTGTTAAAAAAAAAGAATTGTGTCTACAGTGCAAACATAAAGGAAAAATACGAATATGAAAAATTGCCACTTATGATTAGAAAATTTTGAATATATACATACATTCTTCAATCGACACTACTGCTGAACTAAAACATATTCCACTCGGCTATGTTCTAATTATAGTGTTTGTAATTAAAATAGGTGTTTGAAGATTATTTAAGCTCCCACTCCCTACCCTCCACTTTCCACAAATTTTAAATTACCCTCCTAGGCTATTTTATGTGTTCATTTACCACAGTAATTCTCACAGAAAAATTTGAAGCCTTTGAAGAATAAGAAAGGTAAAGTAAGAGACAATCTCCGAGTATTATTTTTTTTCAAAGAAAAGCAAGCTAAAAAAGAATAATAATAATAATATTTGATAAAAAAAACTTGAAAGATTGTTTTTTTAATACTTCAAATGAGAGAAAATAAACATTTAAAGGTGTTTTTTTTTTACTGAAAGATATTTATTTTTTTAAGAAAAATAATAGTAAAATTTAAAATCACTAAAAATCTCATAAGTATGCAACCCCCTCCCCTCCAAATAAAAGATGTTAATATCTCTGAAGTCGAATATCATGCGAATTTTAACTACATAACTAGGCGGCATTGGAAAACTTTTACTAAGATGAAGGAATGAAATTAAAAATTAAAGTAATATAATGAATCAATAGCTAAATTAATCTGAAATGAACTTTTCATTAAAACCAGTGTTTAAAGAAACAACCTTTTCATGAAAAAATAAAATAAAAGAACAGTATCCTTAAGGTATGGTGGCTTATTTATGAAAAATGCGCAAGGAGGGCGCATTCATCTAAGGGTAGAGTGGACAGGCTGCCCCTCTAAAAACGCTTCCGGAGAGCTTTTCCCGGAGAATATTAAAAGTTAAAAATATTGACAAATCTTCATTTTTAATGCAATCTTTTTTTAAAAGAAATCTCCGGTTGGTAGATTATTATCACGCGACACAATTAGTGTAATTATTGAAATTCAAAAGAAAATTATGGAGCTGCTTATGTATCCAAAAAAGCTTATTGAATAGCATGAAGAGCGTGAAGTTCCTTTTTAAACTTTAAATTAATCCTTGCACTTTAAAAAAAATATATATAATTTTATTTTAATAAATGACTTTGAATTCGCTGAATGGCTCAAAACAAATTGGACATAAATTTATATAATTGCTTAAGTAATGTTTTTTTTTCTTGATTTTTTTCGGGTTCTTTTCCGTGCTTTTTTCCAGAGCTTCCTTTCGATGCTCTTTTTTCCAGTAAATATTTGCTATTGTGGATACTTTCAAAATGGGCACAACACTGAAGTATCGCTAAAGAATATAGAGGAATATAGAAGATGTAGAATATACTCTCTTCCATATTCCTTAGATTAAGGATGTATTTTCCATACGTATGGCTTTTATGTGTGCTGCATTTTGAACTAAATATTTCTTTACAGCATATATACACTATCTAGCCATTAATGACCGGACACCCCTTGAACGGCAGGTGGACTCGTCCTGGTGGAATAAATACGGAACCTGTGTTGGGGGAAAGACCACTCGCAAGCAGGCGACGGCCATACGAGCGTTAACAGTGAAAATGAGTGGACGACGAGAGCTGAATGAGGCGGAAAGGGGCATGATCATAGGCGCCCACCGATTTGGTCATTCCAAACGTGCCATCTCCGACAAGTTTCAGATACATAGGTCAACAGTTGGTAGACGTCGTGTTGAAATGGGAACGAGAGGGAGTGAAAAACCGCAGTCCCGACCCGGCAAGCCCAAAATAATGTCCGACAGGGATCGACGATCTCTTCCACGTGTAGTGAAGGCAAACCAACAAATGTCGTTGGACTCTGTCGCTACCAACTTCCGGGCTATATCTGGCAGTGTTGCCAGTGCACGTACCATTCGTCGGGAGCTGATTGCACAAGGATTCCGTGGACGAGCAGCAGCACATAAGCCAAACATCTCTCCATCAAACGCCCGCCACCGATTTCAGTGGTGCAGAGCACGTCGCCAGTGGACAGAAGAGCAATGGAAAAGCGTTATGTGGAGTGATGAGTCATGCTACATGTTGTGGCACTCTGATGGACGAGTGTGAACCTGGCGAATGCCCGGAAAATGGTACCTACCGTTGTGCATTGTCCCCATTGTGAAGTTCGGCGGTGGAGGAATTATGGTTTGGTCCTGTTTCTCATGGTTTTGCCTTGGAGCCTTGGTGTTAGTGCGTGGAACCCTGAACGCAGAAGGGTATAGAGACATCCTGGACAATTCGGCTCTTCCCACCCTGTTGCAACAGTTCGGTAATGGCCCGTTTGTGTTTCAACACGATAACACTGCCATTCATAAAGCACATGCCATCACGGACTGGTTTGATGAAATGGAGGTGCAAGAGCTTGACTGGCCATCCCAAAGTCCCGACATCAATCCAATTGAGCATCTCTGGGATGAGTTGGAGCGCTGGTTGAGGGCCAGACCACAATGCCTCAAAACCACCACTCAACTCTTCGCCATGTTACAGGAGGAATAGCGGGCAATACCTGCCGCCGTGTATCAACACCTAGTGGATAGCCTTCCTAGAAGGGTTAAAGCTGTGGTTTAGGCACGTGGCGGCCCTACGCCCTACTGACTTGATACTAGCACCTCATGTATCCGAAATGAGGGATGTCCGGTCATTAATGGCCAGATAGTGTATGTTGTGACTCAATTTGACTGCCTTCTTAGTTAGTGATATGTTTATTCAATGTAACAAACAGCATAAATGAAATATAAATGATTGAAGAAGTATATCTAAAAAAAAATTTAAAAAAACGGTGGGAATTAGAAGCAAATGGTTTGCATAATTTAAATCAGCACCTTTTACTTACCTTAAAAAATTTATCTGATACATAGATATCCACAATGCATCTGTTTTTAAAGTTTTCGCAACACCTAAAAAATATAACATGCTTATCCGATCTTTATTCATATCTTTGAATTATTTCAAAACTGTTGGACCGAAATCATTTGAAAACAAGTGTTATTATTCATTACTTTTACTACTTTAACTATCTAGGGAAATTACCTGGCTTTCACTGAAAAAGTTGATTGCTTTGTTGGTACTGTTAGCTTCAAGTACATAACATTAATTTATTCATTTAACTTAGCATTTTTTTTTCTGAGAGAAAAATACTTTTAAAAATTTTCATGATGTGGCTATTTTATTTAAATTTGATTCTCAATTATTTAAATTTTTTATCATCTTCATTAGGGATTTTCTAACTTTCCATTGAAAATGAATAAACATTTTAAAGTGCAATTCATATTTCCCAATTTACTATTGTTATTTTTTTAAATTACAGGAATGCAATACCAAGCAATATTATCGAAGCCACTTTTACAAAGGTAATGTATAAAAAAATCTGATGTATATCTGTAAGAGCGAAATAAACTCAAGCATTTTATTATTTTTTTTAAATTTATGAATAACTTATTCAATTTTTATTTATATAAAAATAGAAAGAAAACACGCATGAAACTCATTAGGTATATATTTATAAAATATTTCATATTTCAAACTGTGTATGTTTGTGTACAAATTTTTGCAACAAATAAAGGGAAAAGAATTTATGTAATTGAAGCTTTTGCTTATGAAGTAAAATCTAGACTATCTTATTGAGCAATATTTGCTTTCCTTCTAATTTAATTCGTATTCTATTCATTATTGTTCTTTTCGTCTCTTATTCTGCCTAACGATTCATGCAATACTCTGTCTCAAAATATTTTGTCGAAGCGAATATTCTGTATTCTGTGTCCTATAAAATTTAATGCGTGTAATTTCTATCCCACGGTATTTTGTCCGTGTGTCCTGCCTCGTGATATTTTGTTCATGCAAGACTCCGTCTCACAATATTTTGTTCTCGAGATATTTCGAGTATTTATTATGTTTCATCATCCCAAGAATCTGCCTCACAATATTTTGTTCATGAGGTATTTTGTGTTTTATTATTATGTTTCGTCATCATTAAGTTCTGTCTCAAATATTATTTTTTTCATTAGATTTTTTAGTTTTATTATATTTTTTCACCATGAGATTCTGCCTCACAATATTTTAGCCACGAGATAATTCGTGTTTTAATAAGGTTCGTCATTTAGAGATTCAGCCTAACTATATTTTGTTCATGCGATATTTCGAGTTTTATTATGTTTCGTGAGATTTTGTATATATATAATACAATATTTTCTATTCCACAATGTTTTCTATTTGCTAGTATTTGCTTCATGATAATTCGTCCACGGATCACTGAATGCCCTTCTCTTAAATTTTTGGCGTGGTGGTTGGATAACCAATTTATTGTGTCAATTCTATTCTTCAACTAGTCGGGAGATTCTCCAAATCCCGGCCAAAGCATTAATCTTACATTTGACCTATTAAGATATAGAGTGATTTCAGAATATGAAAAGATTTTTTGTTTATGTTTGTGTAGGAGTATACTCATGTGGAAATATTAAACTCAACTGATGATCAAGAAGGAAGAGGTTCCAACTCAAATGTCATTTACAAGAAGAGTATTCAAAGACGAAATGGTGTCAACTTTATGGGTAGGTAGGAGAAATTAACGAACGACTTTTCATCCAGAGACAATGTTATTAAAATGATAGTTTTTTAATGGGTAGCTCAATGACTTATTGAATGATTTTTTTACTTAACTAATACCTTAATACTTGAGCCAGATAAGTATCAAAAAACGGCTATGAGGTTTTGAAGAGTCGACCTCAAACTAGTTCAGCCAACAGAGTTCCCAAAACATTGTGAAACTATATGAAAAAGACGTTAAATATTATTTTTTAAAAGAAGAATGTAGCATTTTTGCCAGTAAATTTTAACTAATCATTCTCGTGAAGTTGTTAAAAATTTATTCCTATACTTCTTTATTTTTAAATAGCAGCAAATAATGTAAAATAAAAGAGCAATATTTTGATGAAAACTAATCCCAAATGAATGAATCTATGTTATGATGTTTGTAGAGATTAATTACTGATTTACTACAATTGGAATCATTACATATAACATTCTAGTCTTAGAATTTGCTATTTAATTTTTTTTTTAATTAATCTTGTTCATTTATTTATTTGTAGTAATTTCGTTATTGATGTTTTGTTAGCAGCTTTTAAAAAGTTTATTTTTTACTTTTTCAAAAAAAAAAAATATGCATTTATTATGATTGAAAACTGCAAAATGATGATTATGAACTATCTTTCAAGGTTTGTTATGCTTTAGCATTTTGTTTGGCTGTGCTCTGGCATCGCTTGGCGATAAAGGAGAGGCATTGCATCAAGTGATCGAACAACTCAACGCAATTGTCATGAAGATCATGCTATATTTCTTGAAGTAAGTAAGTTACATAAAATCTTCTTGCTTTTAGCTCCTGACCTAAGATATTCAGAGAAAGTGCTGCCGTTAAAAAGAAGGATTGGAAAAAAAATAATTACTGAAATATTTATTACTGAGCAATGGCCAGTAACCTTAAGTAAAATTGATAATAGTTGGATTCACTAAAGTAATGACCCTCCAGGGGTGTATTGGCCTCTATCAGGTCATGTAAGTTTTTAAGGTTAGGAGCAATTGGGATCTTATAAAATTCTGAATCTTTGCCCGGTATTTCCTACATTGATGTTCTTTAATGGTAGATTTTACACGCGTTCAAAAAGAGTGCAGCACTTTCTTGAAACTTCGCTTGTGACAGAGAACAGACTCAAGTCCAAAATCTTAGCTTAACCAAAAATAGTTTTGCCTCGATAATTTGTAAGAGATAGTCTCCTATCATATACCCATTTAACATTTCAGACTTTTGCCCATCGGAATGTTTTTCTGGATGTTCAGAGAAGGGTTGGTGAGTGTTGCACCCGTTCAACTGTTGGAGTACATGGGCGTATTCCTGGCGACCGCCATGGGAATCATTTTATTTCACCAATTCATCCTTCTTCCGGGATTGTACTTGATTATAGTGAGAAAAAATCCAATTCCTTATCACCTGAATCTCCTTCCAGCCATCTTAACTGCTTTTGGTACAGCATCTAGGTAAGAAACAACTCATTTATTTCGAACTCTATCAAAAAGTTTTTATACAATTGTTAAATCTGAAATTTTTGCCATGCATAAAAGAAGTTGCATACTATCCTGGCTTAATTTTAAAAAAAAATTCTTCTAAATTTGTCTTTCATTTGTTAAAAATATTAACCGTTATTTTTGAAAGACGAATTAAGTTCGTTTAAAAACAAAAAAGTCGTTTATTTATTTACTTATTTATTTGCAATTTTGATAATCATTGTTGCTTTGAAATCTTTTATCAAATTATGTACCGTAAACCGGGGCGAGTCTACCCATTTTAGTTTTATTTAATTTTCACTATTTTAAATTGCAAATAAAAAAAATTTTACCGACGGAGGACTTAGTTCAGACTCTAAGGAAGATGGCGATGTAGTAGTTTGATTCGTTTTTATTTATTTGGTGTCTTTTTAACCGACCTGTTCAAACGTCTATTGAGAGATTTGTATTGAAAATCAGCAAACTTTTAGTTGGTGCTCCGTAAGTATATTATTATTATTACTATTTTCACTTTGGTTAAGTAATAAGCTTATCTAAGACTAAGATTACATTACTGTTATATGAAAAAACAAACAAAAAGAATGTAAGTTTTGCTGTTGTAAACAAAAAGCTAGAATTCGCGGGGCGAGTCTACCCATTCGTATTTAGTTTTAATAAAGCATAATAATATAATTTAGAACTTTGTTTATATTAAAATTAAGTCATTTTAAATGAATTTGAGCATATTATTTTAATTCTGCATTGATGAATTTATCATTAATAAGAAAATTTATAGGTTAAATATAAATGTAAATATAAAATATGTTTATTTTACCTATTTTTTAAATTTTTATATTACAAAATTAACTTTTTTTATTTAATGCAAGTTAAATAAATTATTATTACCTCCCAAAAGAATGGGAAAAGGATTTTTCATGATTCCCAATGTTTGAATTTCGATTTTGTTAATAATCTTTAATTATTATTATTTATTAATTATTTAATAGTAAATTTATATTAATTTTAATTTATTTTTATCAACAATAATCAGAAAAAAATGTTATTTCATAATGATGATTATAAAAACAAAACTGTGATCAAAATGTGATAATCGATCAAATACTCAATTTGTGTTATTTTATGAATAAAAAAATGGAATATATAATAAAGTTATGAATTTTACTTCATAAATATCCTATATAGTAACTAAAATAACAATTTAATAGTAAAATTTGATTATTTACAATGTTAACATTCATTTTAGTAGAATGGGTAGACTCGCCCCATACGAGAGATTTGTCAGCGGTTCTATAAAAATATACAGTAACAGCGTAATCTATATATATATAAAAGTGAATGTGTGTCTGTCCTCTATAGACTCCTAAACCATCCGACAGAAAGCTATGAAACTTGGCATACAGATAGTTCAAAGGACGAGGAAGGTTTCTGTCGACATTAGAACATTCTGCGACAAACCGTTCCAGCGATATCAGCGAAAGTCGAAATGGAATTTTCTGATTGGTTAAAAGCTAGCCATTGTTTTAAATTTGGGGATATTCTCTCTGACCCAAAAGATAACTATTGTACTACTCAAGACAGCCCCCCCCCCTATTTTAATTGATAGGCTTCGGCGCGCAAGAGCACGTAGTGAGATTAGCATTGGCGTATTTTAGTACCTTCGAAGTATGCTAAAATTCTTGAAGTCTAGAAACTCGCCAATTCTCTCAAAAGAAGTTGCATACTAGTATATTAGAAGTATTTTAAATTAAGCTATGCACTAGGTATTTTTCATGTTATTACTGAAATTAACTTTTTATGGACTTCGTTTTAAAGGAATGTATCGCCGTAATTCAGTATTTGTTTGGGTTCTGAAAGTATTAATACAAAAAAGTCACTAAAATTGAATTGAAATGGAAGAAATGTGAAAGAAGCTAAGAATGTTTTTTTTTCTGTGGTGTTAGCATATAAGCACACATTTATTTGCGAGAATTAACTTTTATCAATCTGAATTTTTCAAAACATTCATTAACGACAAATAAAATAGTAACGAAAAATTAAATTAAATACCAAAAATTGCTATATATATATGGGTCATTCTCACGAAAACTGTCATTTTTCAGTTCATAAATTCCCAAAAAAGTAAAGTGAATAAAAAGCTCTGAAACTTTTTATATTAATAGAAATATGTAATGGCATTATAAAAAAAAGTATATATCCTATAAATTATACTTAATATTTAAATAAATTAATTAATTTCACTGTTTAAAAAGTGAGGGAATGATATTTTATTTTAATATCTACATGTTTTCCTCTAAGTTACAGCTACCTCAAGATTGAAAATGATAACATACTAAGTATATCTAATATTTATTATAATTTAGTTTTATATTTTTAATGTTTTTTACAGGTTTGGGAAATAAAATTGGCTGGCACGATTGAACAGAAAAAAATTTAATAATAAACTCATCTTGAATCATTCCCTCACTTCAGCGTCATTCTCTCACTTCAGCATCATTCCCTCACTTTATACACTAGTGAGGGAATGACAAATTTAATAAAATTTAAAAATAACAGTTAGGCCTAATTAATTTCGGAAATCAATCACATACAATTATATTCATACAAGAAAGCAACATATAATTATCCACTTTCTCGATGAAGTTGTATTTTATTTTACTCTAAAAAACGACGTGAGGGAATGACAAATGTAAAAAATTTTACCTGGTTTTATTCATTCAAATTTATCCACAGCAAAGCTTTTTTAAGTTGAAAAATTAGTAGACTTAAATTAGAAAAGAAAGCAGTCATTAAAAATTCTGAATTTTATTCTTGTTTTGTAAAATCATAACATTTTGTAAATATTAAATATTAACGAAAACAATAAATAAATTTTTAAACGAATTGCAATAAATAAATTTTTAAAATTAATCGCTCAGAAAAGAATGCAGTCTTTAAAAATTCCGAATTTCATTCTTCTTGTTTTGTAAAATCATAACATTTTGCAAATAATAAATATCAACGAATCGAAATGGCACCAATCAGAGATAAACGCATCATGTCTATCAACCGCTATGAAAAGAAAGATAATGCGATGGATTAGCGTCAACTCCAAACCTGTGATTGTAAAGTGAGGGGGGGGGGAATTTTGAGCGAGGGACTTTGGGCCAGAAAGGATTCTCCCTTTAAATTTTGCTATAAACGATTCAATTTTCAAATATCTTGAAGATAACAACAGTGATATTTTCTATCTTATAACTCTATTCATTTAGAAAAGTAAATTAAAGTAAATTGCTACTTTAATTTTTAATTCGCGCGTTTCTTTATGCCAGGTGAGCACAAGCAAGTAAAATCAACGAGAATAGATTTCTTAATTGTTGGTCGTATCACGGATTCAGTACTGTGAAAACTGTTTAATAAATATAAAGACAAAAGCAAATTTCATTCAAATTGCACGTTTTCAGAAATATTTATATTTAGTACGTAATTTTAGGTTAGCACAATTAAATAAAGTTTTCGAAGATTTCAGTGCTGTGACAGTTGTCACTTGAAAACTATTAGTTTGTTTGTTTATTTATGCAAAGTTTTCGAATTCATCCATTTTATTTCTTTCATTTATAAAATTGATTTTTGTTTTAAATCTTATAATTTTCATATTTCTTATTCATCTCATTTTTATTGCTCTTTTTATTATTTAAAATATGTATGTGATATTTCGATTTAGCAAATTTGCGACCACTGTCAACTTTTACATTTCTTTTTCTTTGTCAGAAAGAATATTTGCAAAAATATGCAGCCTAAGCAAATCGCTCTTAGTCGATCGACATCTCAAGCGCGCAAAAAGAGAACTACCCGTGTTTCAGAAACATCGGAGAAACGGGAAAAAAGACTTGAAACTAATCGAGAACAGAATGCTTTTGCCCGTTCCTTAGAAACGTCTGAGCAACAGGAAAGAAGACTGTCAACAAATCAACTACGAACTACACAAGCCCGTTCGTCGGAAACATCAGAGCAACGGGAAGAAAGAATGAAAACCGACCGAGAGCGCATTTCGCTATTCAGACGCTGCCAATACTCTGATTTGAATTTCAGTGCATTTCACTATGATCCGACAACAAACTATAGTCTTCCCCCAAGTGTCATCATTGGAGAAATAGATCAATTATGTATGTTTTGTAATGCTCTCCAATTTAAAAATGAAACAGCTGGAATTTGCTGTTCTAGAGGCATACTGAAACTACAAGATTTTACGTCGCCTGCCGAGACATTATCAACCTTCGTATCAGGTCAAACAAACCAATCGAAACATTTTTTGGCGCATATACGCCGGTACAATTCGTGTTTCTAAATGACTTTATTCGGTGCTACACGTATCGTGAACGAGAATTACATCCCAACATTCAAAGTGCAAGGCCAAATTTATCATCGTGCAGGATCACTTCTTTCAATGCCTAACGCAGATCATAAATTTCTACAAATTTATTTCATGGATAACACAAATGATCAAGTCAATCAACGTTGCCAGGTAAACAATGGCACTAAACGAAAAATTGTTACCGTATTACAAAAATTTTTCGATCAACATAATCAGTTAATTAGGCTGTTCACAATTGCCCTTGACTAAATGTCATCCGATATTTACAAAGTTGTTATTAGAGCTGAAAAAACACCTGTAGGCCACCACAAAGGAAAATACAATGCGCCAACATTGGATGAAGTGGCTATTGTTATAGTTGGCGAAGAATTTACCTCCCGCGATACAGTTCTTCATCGCAGAAATCGTGACGTTCAAAGAGTTCTCAGAAACTTATCGATCATATGATGCATTGCAATATCCTATTTTATTTTGGTGCGGAGAGGAGGGATATTATTTTAACATAAAATTAAGAAGTCCGCAAACAGGCGAGAAAACCAATAAGAAAGCAAGTGCAATAAGTTTTTATGCATATAGATCAATGATTGCCAAAACGCTGATAATCATACTTTAAAATGTCGACAATTAGTTCATTAATACATTATCGATATGTATGCGAAAATTGAAACTGAACGCCTACTGTATATTAAATTAAATCAAACCAAATTACGTTCAGAAGAATGCATTCATTTACGGGATGCAATAATTAATGATGGTAACGTTAGTCCTAATGATGTGGGGAAAATGATTATATTGCCGACTACATTTGCAGGGAGAAAAACTTGGACTCCCTGCAAATGTAGTATTCACATACATGTCTGAGTATTCATACATGTGCCTTGGACTCCAAGGCACATGTATGAATACTCACAGGATGCAATGACATGTGTTCTCGCATATGGGCTCCTAGATTTATTTATTACATTTACGTGCAATTCTGCTTGGGCTGAAATTAGAGATATTTTGTTACCAGGACAATCATCATCGGATCGTCATGATATTACAGCACGTGTGTTCAAACAAAAATGATAATCTTTACTTGATTTCATTGTGAAGCGTCATGTTTTTAGAGAGACACGGTGTTGGGTGTACTCTATTGAATGGCAAAAACGAGGATTGCCACAGGCACACATTCTGATTTGGCTTATTGAAAAAAAAACCACCATGCCAAACTGATCAGATATCAGAAGAAATTCTTGATGTCACCATAGATCCAGTCTTATTACAGATCATTGTCCAAAATATGTTTCATGCTCCGTGTGCATCACCATACATGTCTGTTTGAAAATGAACTAATGATATCCTAGAGAATTAACTGCTGAGACTATCACTGGTTTTTTTCACCATTAAATAAAATTTGCATTTCAAATCATAATCGCAAATGTCATTTACACACTTAAATACAAAATTCAAATTCAAATTGAAAGCGTTGCAACGCACTTAGGGTACAGCTAGTCTATATATATAAAAGTAAATGTGTGTCTGTCTGTCCTCTATAGACTCCTAAACCATCCGACAGAAAGCTATGAAACTTGGCATACAGATAGTTCAAAGGACGAGGAAGGTTTCTGTCGACATTAGAACATTCTGCGACAAACCGTTCCAGCGATATCAGCGAAAGTCGAAATGGAATTTTCTGATTGGTTAAAAGCTAGCCATTGTTTTAAATTTTGCTTTAAACGATTCAGTTTTCAAATATCTTGAAGATAACAACAGTGATATTTTCCATCTTATAACTCTATTCATTTAGAAAAGTAAATTAAAGTAAATTGCATATACTTTAATTTTTAATTCGCGCGTTTCTTTGTGTTAGGTGAGCACAAGCAAGTAAAATCAACCTGAATAGATTTCTTAATTGTTGGTCGTATCACGGATTCAGTACTGTGAAAACTGTTTAATAAATATAAAGACAAAAGCAAATTTCATTCAAATTGCACGTTTTCAGAAATATTTATATTTAGTACGTAATTTTAGGTTAGCACAATTAAATAAAGTTTTCGAAGATTTCAGTGCTGTGACAGTTGTCACTTGAAAACTATTAGTTTGTTTGTTTATTTATGCAAAGTTTTCGAATTCATCCATTTTATTTCTTTCATTTATAAAATTGATTTTTGTTTTAAATCTTATAATTTTCATATTTCTTATTCATCTCATTTTTATTGCTCTTTTTATTATTTAAAATATGTATGTGATATTTCGATTTAGCAAATTTGCGACCACTGTCAACTTTTACATTTCTTTTTCTTTGTCAGAAAGAATATTTGCAAAAATATGCAGCCTAAGCAAATCGCTCTTAGTCGATCGACATCTCAAGCGCGCAAAAAGAGAACTACCCGTGTTTCAGAAACATCGGAGAAACGGGAAAAAAGACTTGAAACTAATCGAGAACAGAATGCTTTTGTCCGTTCCTTAGAAACGTCTGAGCAGCAAGAAAGAAGACTGTCAACAAATCAACTACGCACTACGCAAGCCCGTTCGTCGGAAACATCAGAGCAACATGAAGCAAGAATGAAAACTGATCGAGAACGCACAACTCAAGTCCGTTCGTCAGAAGCATCATAGCAACGGGAAGCAAGAATGAAAACCGATCGAGAACGCATTTCGCTATTCAGACGCTGCCAATACTCTGATTTGAATCTCAGTGGATTTCACTATGATCCGACAACAAACTATAGTCTTCCCCCAAGTGTCATCATTGGAGAAATAGATCAATTATGTATGTTTTGTAATGCTCTCCAATTTAAAAATGAAACAGCTGGAATTTGCTGTTCTAGAGGCATACTGAAACTACAAGATTTTACGTCGCCTGCCGAGACATTATCAACCTTCGTATCAGGTCAAACAAACCAATCGAAACATTTTTTGGCGCATATACGCCGGTACAATTCGTGTTTCTAAATTACTTTATTCGGTGCTACACGTATCGTGAACGAGAATTACATCCCAACATTCAAAGTGCAAGGACAAATTTATCATCGTGCAGGATCACTTCTTCCATTGCCTGGAGCAGATCATAAATTTCTACAGATTTATTTCATGGATAACACAAATGATCAAGTCAATCAACGTTGTCAGGTAAACAATGGCACTAAGCGAGAAATTAATACCGCATTACAAAAATTTTCGGTCAACATAATCAGTTAATTAGGCTGTTCAGAATTGCTCTTGACTTAATGCTATCCGATATTTACAAAGTTGTTATTAGAGCTGAAAAAACACCTGTAGGCCACCACAAAGGAAAATACAATGCGCCAACATTGGATGAAGTGGCTATTGTTATAGTTGGCGAAGAATTTACCTCCCGCGATACAGTTCTTCATCTCAAAAATGATGACGTTCAAAGAGTTCTCAGAAACGTATTGATCCTATGATGCATTGCAATATCCTATTTTATTTTGGCGAGGAGAGGAGGGAAATAATTTTAACATAAAATTGAGAAATTCGCAAACAGGCGAGAAAACCAATGAGAAAGCAAGTGCAATAAGTTTTTATGCGTATAGATTAATGATTGCCAAAACGCTGATAATCATATTTTAAAATGTCGACAATTATTTCATCAATACATTGTCGATATGTATGCGAAAATTTAAACTGAACGCCTACTGTATATTAAATTAAATCAAATGAAATTACGTTCATAAGAATACATTCATTTACGGGATGCAATAATTAATGATGGTAACGTTAATCCTAATGATGTGGGGAAAATGATTATATTGCCGACTATACTTGCAGGCTATATTCCAAGGCACATGTATGAATACTCACAGGATGCAATGACATATGTTCGCGCATATGGGCTCCCAGATTTATTTATTACATTTACATGCAATTCTGCTTTTGAAATTAAAGAGCTTCTGTTACCAGGACAATCGGATCGTCATGATATTACAGCACGTGTGTTAAAACAAAAATTTAAATCTTTACTTGATTTCATTGTGAAGCGTCATGTTTTTAGAGAGACAACGGTATTGGATGTACTCTATTGAATGGCAAAAAAGAGGATTGCCACAGACACACATTTTGATTTGGCTTATTGAAAAAATCCCACCATGCCAAACTGATCAGATATCAGCAGAAATTCCTGATGTCGCCATAGATCCGGTCTTATTTCAGATCATTGTCCAAAATATGTTTCATGGTCCGTGTGCATCACCATACATGTCTGTTTGAAAATGCACTAACGATATCCTAGAGAATTAACTACTGAGACTATCACTGGTTTTTTTTTCACCATTAAATAAAATTTGCATTTCAAATCATAATCGCAAATCTCATTTACACACTTAAATACAAAATTAAAATTCAAACTGAAAGCGTTGCAACGCACGCAGGGTACAGCTAGTTGTTAATATTTTCTAAAATCGATTTCACAGCTTTAAAAAGAGATAAATAGCGATTCCGAAACACCTATTAAAAGCCTTTTTTCTTTAATATTTACAAAAGTTTGACCACTTGAAAGTTGACAAACTGAAAAAATGGGTAGACTCGCCCCGGTTTACGGTAACATAAAATTAAATTATATAAAACATGACCTAATTTGATAAACCCTTGTTAATATTTGCACAATCATTAAAATACTATCCCATCGAAACCTCGGAGTTCTACCACTTTCCTAATGGATTTATTCCATTTTCAAAAGAAAAGCGGTACTTATATTTTGTCTTCCAATTGTAGCCATTGTGGTTAGCGTATTTAGCGTTGCACTTTTAAAAAAAATAAACTAAAAGTATTCCCTCTTCTAAAGAGGATACTAACGTTTATAAGCACTAACATTTTCCGTTCGCAACCCTTCCAGTCTAGTTTACGAACAATAAAAACATCGGCTCTGAAACCTTTGCAGCAGATTGTTTGTTAGCCAGTAACGTTGAATTGGTTTAAAAAAAATTGGCAAAAGTGGGGATTCGTTGGGAGAAGTGCTTTTTGAGTTTGTATTGAACCACCATCAGGTTTATTTCAACACCGTGTTTTTTATTTCTATTGGTACATATTGGTCAAAATTTATAATGTAGGGCCCGAGAAAATGACTTCAAATTAGCAGCCAGTAATTTAGCCAATATCAAAAGTATTAGCCACTTTCGAAATTCTTAGCCAAAGGCAAAGGAAATACAAACTTACTATAAATTGAGTTATTTTAAAAAATTCAAATCAAGAGTTAGTTTGCAATTAGGGAGGAGTAATTGAGCAAGGAATGAAAAAGAAATATGAATATGTTGGGGTGAATTTTTGATTACTTCTTAGTAGGACTGGGCGATATAAGAAATTTTATATCGTGATGCATCGTCAGTTTTGCATTGCGATATAGCGATGTATCACGATATAGTATTTTTGAATTTCATTTACTTATAAGGCACAGAAAGTCGGATTTCTATCAAAACTTCATACTCAGATTGATTTAAATCAATTTATGAATTTGAAGATATAGATATGTTTTGCTTAAGAAAGATATTAATGTTATATTTTTTAAAAGTGATCGCGCAAATAACGAAATATTTCCTGGTTTAAAAATAAATAATAATAATAAAAATAAAATTGAAATTTATCAAGATATTTACCTAACAATATAATAAGAAAATTTTAAAAATAAGTTCGTTAAAAATTATTTGTATACTTAAAACAAAGTGCTAAATAAATTGAAAAAAAATGCTTTTAAAACAACGCTATTTTTTATCATTATTATTTCACTTAAATAATTAAGTTAAATTGAATAATTAGCAAATTCTGAACGAAAAAACAAAGTAAGGTTTAATTTATTAAAAACAAAAACAAAGGAATTATGATATTCGATAATATATTTATCTGACAATATTGAAAGAAAATTAAAAAACATGGTCATACTCTTTAAAAAACAAAGTGCTAAATGATTTTTAAAAAAAAATATCGCAAACCTTACTAAATTTTTTTTGAATAAACAAAGTTGATTGACTTATGTCCAAATCCAAAAGAGGAAAAATAAGTTTCGTTATAATTTTATTTATAAAAATAAAAATAACTAAATATTTATAAATTTAAAATCAGTAATAAAAACCCATTAAATTATTAGAAGTTTTGTTCAAAAAGTTTTTAATAAATTAAAATAAAGTAAAAAATAGCCTAACAAATTTAATTACCTTGTAATGTAATTCTTTATGGGCACCTTAAATTAGATTTACGATTGTAATAAATTCAATAATGTAAAATAATTACTCAAACATATAATATCAAAATTAATTTTCACATTTAAAAATAAAAATAAAAGTTTTGTTTAAACAAAAAAAAAATTACCTACAGTGAACTCTCACTTATGCACCGGTGTAAGGGACCAAGAGAAAAAGGCGCATAAGTGAAAGAGGCGCATAAATGAAAATCTTCAAAATTCTAAAACGCAACGTAAATTGCAGTGACAATATGAATAAATATGTTTCTAAAGATTTAATGTTAATATTTATACTGTTTTGGTATTTACTATAATTATACAAAGAAAAAATTTAACATACCTTAAGACAATTTATTTTCTTACAAAATAATCTTAATACATGTTTGTATTTGTTTTTGCCGACGTTATTCAAAAACAGTTTTTTCCAGTTCATATAAATGGGATAAGGGGGAGCTTCAGAAGCAAAATTAAATTGTAAATAGTCAGGAATAGTGTCTAAAGCTTTCAATACTGCTGTGTGATTTAGCGGAACTTTATCATCTCGTCAGTATCATCCACCACGTTCTCATCATTCACAAGTTTTAATTAGATATAAATGAACAATTCTTCACTTAGTTTTATGGGAGGGTTGAAACATCACATGATAAATTTCTAAGAAAAGTACTTGACGTCATAATATGCTGCACAATAAGTTGTTCAAGTAATTCCCTCACTAAACAGATAACCTCCTTTTATGTACTCATAATGTCCATCTGACTGCAAATAAGTGATCGCGGTCTCTTTCAGCTTTCGTATTCCAGGTGTCTTAGTTTTCTCGAAAACAGCATGGGAGTGAAACTAACCTCTGGACAAGAGGAATGGTCATTTTCTAAAAGATGAATGAGCTTTCATTGTTGTTGGTGTAACAGATAAGACACCCTATTCAAAATTTTACAAAGAATGCCTTTCCATAAACAGCAAAAATGAAAAGGTCACAGGGGGAAGCAAATTCAATAGGATCTAACAGCATATATTTCTTTTTATCTGTAACAAGGATTGCTCATTTGCTTCATTTTTAATTTAAAACATTTTTTTTAAAGAAAAAGTATTTAAAGGATTAAAAAATTAAAATACTAGCCTAAAATTTCGGCGCATAAGTGAAAAATTTATTTTTAGAGCGACGCATAAACGAAGGATGTTTATCATTATTTTCCTATCTATTGTACTGGGACCTATAAAAATCGTCGTATAAATGAAAAAGGTGCATAAAAGAGGTGGTGCATAAGTGAGAGATCACTGTAATTAATTAAGAAACACTTTTTTATACATTCTTTTCAATAATAGATTACGTTCAGAACAAGGTAACGACAGCGATCACGAAGTCAGTCCCACTGAAAATAATTTACAAGAAACGATATCAAGTCGCGACAAAGAGAAAGAGAAAAACTATGAGGCGCGGAAACGAACATGCGAGATCACGATATATATTCTCAAAACTATGTTTCTGATTCTACCACTCATCAATCAAGGCCATTTCAACATAGCGAAACGAACATCGTCTTCCACAGCGCGAGTCGGTATCAGTTGCAAAAAGATACTTGCGCGTCTTATATCGATACATCGTTTTGCGCTCGTCGTCTTTAGTCTGCGGCTTAAAACAGATTTCTGATACATCAGAAATCCGATGCATCAGATTTCTGATGCATCGCCTGAAACGAAAGTTGCGGTATCGTCTTGCTGATATATGCGTTAAATCGATATGTTGCGATACATCGATTTATAACCCAGTCCTACTTTTTAGACTAGAGTAATAATGTAAGGATAAACCTGAAACAGCATTATGTTGTTGTCACGTTAATGTTATTGTCACGAGAAAAGATATTTTCTGAAAAAAATAACTGGATGGAAATATGCAACTTGGCTACCACTCAATTTGTCTTATTGACGCAAACTGTAGGAAGGAATTTCGTCACACGATATCACGTGATAAGTAAGCGAACGTATTAATCTGTATTTTACGGTAGTTTGTGTAATGCTTACATAATCTCTCTTGTTGCTCGAATGGCACTCGAAACGTCGGAACCAGTATCAGCAAAACGGCTGCTCTTGTGAAGTGTTCGAGAATAGCAGTTATTAAGTGTACAGAGACTGAACTACCAAGCAGAAAACCAGGTCTCAACGTCGAGCTTGTGGTCGTCACAGCTACTGAATACTCGAGCTGAAAGGAGACTTGCCAGAGTTGTCCAGTCCAACAGAAGAGCAACAGTGCATCAAATAGTAGGAAATCTTAATGAAGGTGTAACTGCGAACGTCTCAGAATGAACTATGCGCCGCACATTACACTGTATAGGCTATGGGAGCAGATGACCGGCTCGAAAGGCTCTACTGCCAGACTTGAACAAGAGCAGACGTCTCCAGTTTGCAAAGGAGAATAAGGATTGGACAGTAGATGACTGGAAAAAGGTCAGGTGGTCTGATGAATCGCGTTTTCAATTACATCGTGCAGACGGCAGGGTTCGGATATGGCGAAAACAGCTCAAAAGCATGGACCTCCATCTACAAAGCCACAACACTTCAAGATGGCGGAGACAATGTTATTGTTTGGGGGATCTTTTCTTGGCATTTCATGGGTCGTTTTATTCCGGGAAGGGTCGTTTTATTAATGGTGTACCCCGCCGGGGATGGATACTTTCAGCAAGACAATGCTCCTTGTCATACAGCTCATATTGTCATCAGATGGTTAAAAGAACATGTCGGTGACTTTACCTTGCTTCGTTGGCCCGCATAATTACCAGATCTCAATCCAGTTGAGAATTTGTGGGATGAGATCGAACAGGGGCATCAAACAGCTGGATCCAGGGCCATCCAATCTGGCGGAACTGAAAATTACAGCTTATCGGACATAGGGTCAAATTTCTCTTACCACTTACCAACATCTTATAGAATCTATGCCAAGACGAATTCGAACAGTATTAAAAGGTAGTCCAACAAGGTAGTTCAAATATATATACTACCCTACAATAATAGATGAGACACTTTCAGTTTTTGACATTTTTTTTTTTTGGAATTTCTCTTCTCAAGATATATTTAAAGGATTATTTTGTAACTTTAGAGGTGTTTAATTCATGCGATTTTTCATACTTAACAATAAGATTTAAAGCTTTCATTGGTTTAAAAGACCAGAAGATCGATAAAAAAATTTTTACCCTATCTAACATTTTCGCCTTACGTTTCTTTTTTTTCTTCTTTTTTTTTTTCTTTTTTTTTTCTATGACTTCCGCAAATATACGATATTGAACAAAATTTTGAAAAATTTAAAATCAATTGCAATATTGTTGATTTAAATGATTTAAAAAATTCTTTAAAAACCACGCAGGATATGAGTTTTTAACCTAGTTCTTTTATACTGTGCATGTGTAGTAAAAGTTTTTAAAAAAAATTATAATTTTGTAGAGAATCGTATTTAGCTACTAACGATAAACGCTTTATTGGTATGTCTTAAAAAATTATGAAGTTTCAAACAATTTTCTAAATAGTTTTTGTATTTTTTAAAGAATCGATCAAAACGATAAGGGTTTATCCAAAACCGGCATTGTAGGGGATTACTCTCCCCCCATCAGATTATGCTTTCTTTCTCTATGCTATCAAAGTTTAGTTTCTGGGCGAATATATATATATATATATATATATATATATATATATATATATATATATATATATATATATATATATATATATATATATATATATATATATATATATATACAGAGAGAGAGAGAGAGAGAGAGAGACAAAATATACAAAATATAGAGAAAACATGGAAAAATTACTGAATAATGAACAGAGAAGAAGAAGATTATTAAAATGAAATAAAAAAAAGATGTAATATCTTCATCAGCTCTCATAATTATATCCGCAAAATGGAGTGCTTTCTAATATTGTATCATTATAGCCAAAGCAAAATATATCGATACATCCCGCTTAAAATATAGTTTCGAAATTTATGGGGGGGGGGAAGCAGGAATATTAGAGATCGTAATTTAATATTTAAGGCAGTTAAAAACAAAAAACTTTATTGAAATCTGTTGAATCCTTGGTGAGGAAGGTGAGACTGAAAACCATAAGAAACCTGTTAGACTGCCTGATGGAATTTACTCATGTTTTCATTAGTTGCCTGTTTGGACATTTTCAGCTCTGTCTTCCTTAGTAGTGATTTTCTAGATTCCACGAACTTTTTGTTTTTTTTTCCTTTACTTAAATATTAATATGCTTTTAATGTGTAAACATGTCTGATTTCATTTCCGATAAGTATTGTTGAAATAAATATTACAAGCGGTCGCTTAGAAAAAAATCTACATAATTGAGTGAAAGAACTTTTTTATGGTAATATATGCTTTTTAAATTCGATATGTATTTAAACCTTTTTTTTTATTAATACTTTTAGTGCTGCTACACTTCCTGCTACAGTGAGATGTGCTGAAGAAGTGAACATGGTAAATAAATGTGTAACGCGTTTTGTCTTGCCATTAGGAATGGTAGTGCACATGAACGGAGGCACATTTTATATCACATTGTCTACTATTTTCTTAGCACAACTTGAAGGGATTGAACTTGGAGCTACTGAAACTATTATCGCTGCGTAAGTAGTTTTTGTATTAAAAAAATGATTAAACAATTTGAAGATAAAGCACATTATAAAGGAAAATGTATATAATATATCATAGAACCATACAACTAATGCAGGTAGTACCAAAAAATATCATTCTGAAATAAAACCATATTGAACTAAGATTTGAAAACAGAACTAATATAGTACCAAAAAAATATCATTCCAAAATAAAACAATATCAAACTTCCATTTGAAAACAGGACTAAAGTAGATAGTACCTAAAAATATCATTCTAAAATAAAACAATATCAAACTTATATTTAAAAACAAACTTAAGTAGATTGTACCAAGCAATGTCATTCCAAAATAAAACAATATCAAACTTATATTTGAAAACAGAACTAATGTAGATAGTACCTAAAAATATCATTCTAAAATAAAACAATATCAAACTTACATTTAAAAACAAACTTAAGTATATAGTACCAAGCAATATCATTCTAAAATTAAACAATATTGAACTTCTATTTGAAAACAGGACTAAAGTAGATAGTACTAAAAAATATCATGCAAAATTTTTTTAAGAATAATAAAATTATTTTTGCCTGATTTAACAAAATCAGAAACGTTAATGCGTTTTGTACGTTGGCTAGTTTCTTTATTGCCCTTCGGATAAATCGTGGATCTGTGGACTTTGATATAATATATTCATTTTTTCGTGTTTTTTTAAATTGTTTTACGCTTTTGAAATATTCCAATTATAGTTTCTTTGATATATCTATTACGATTGCCTTATTTTAAAAGATTTAAGAAAATTAATTTCATGAATATCTAAATTCAATCAATTAGAAAGTTTAAAAGAAAAGAACACAAAATGAGTGTTGTCTTAAGAATAACATCTAATGATCCAAGGTACGGAGCCATTTTGTGCCTTCGACCGATTTTCTTTACTTTAGAAAACACTTTTTAAATAAAGTGCGTGGCGGAATTCGTTCACAAAATATTATGTCAACAGATAAACTTACAACGGAATTCTCACAAACTTTCTAAGTGATTGGAATTATTTCTTACTGCATAAAAGTAAATAAGACAAGTTATATTTTTAAGATTTCATTTTTTCCAAAACTATTTTAACGATTTCGTTCAAATTTTGTTGTTGTCTTATAAAACTACATTCTTTAAAATAGTGTATAAACAAACTATATACCTTGCAATTCACCATTGTTTTGATAATTATCAAATGAAATATAAAACAATTATTAAAAATTGGTTTCTGCATACTGCTATCTTTAGATAAGCTAATTTTATAATTGAGGGTATAAAGTTTCATTTCGCTTAAAAAAATCCTGAAGTATAGCGAAATATGGAAAAAAATAGCATTCAGGGGTTCAAACTTTCAACCGTTCTATACTCGAAACTATTGAGACCCTATAGATTGATATCCACCCTCCTTATTTTGAAGGTTAAGAATTCTAGTTCGTATAAAAAGAAGGCATGTTTATCGTTAGACAGTATGGTTTTGTATCCGAACTATAGTAATTTAAAATATCGTCTGCAATTATTAATTAGCATATTTAAATTTAGGTCTTGAAACCACATGATTGAGTCTTAGAACTTTAAAATCTGATCACTTCCTCAAAAGTTATGGTTGGCGAACTTGGCTTATCGCCAGTACCGTCTTTATGCATGGGTACACACGGGTATTGCCCGGGGGCCCCATTCACTTAGGGGGCACTTGAGAATCTTGGTTTTTATAAATTGTATTGAAAAAAGTTAAGAATAAACAGCATTTCCTTATATATATATTTAAAATAAGTATATTCTATTGTAAAAAAAGTGTGAATTTTTTTCTGCAAATAGTAAGTAATTATCATGCAAGCATCAGTATTTTGAATAGTTTACCATCAAGAAAACTTAAAAAGAAAACCGAAATCTATTTTTTTACACGCCAATGAAAATTTTAGGTACTTGGGTATTGAAAGATGTTTTAATAACTGTTTAGTTAGACAAAATAATTCATACTTTTTGAATTTTCTTAAATTTGTTAAACCTTTATGTTTATTTAATATAATTATTTTAATTAACTTCCATGGTTTCGAAAATTATTTTATTATTTAATGATTACAATAGGTTAGCATCTCAACTGTTTTTTTTTTTAAATTATGCATATTTTAAAAATGTTTTATTTGAAATTGAGGCAAACAAAATGTGTTTAAATTTGCTAAAATTATTAAATCATATCCTAAAAATGATTTATTTTATGTATGTAAAGTTTCTTAAGTTCGTTTTTAAAAATTATAGCATGTTATAAGGGTCTAAAAAAAGTTTGTGTCCGGGGACCCTGCATGTTATCAAGACATTATCACATTGACATTAGAAACAACAACAACATATCTGTTAAGAGTTTTGATAACTTTGATACATAGCAAATTTTTGTTGTTGTTTTTTCACAGCGTTAGTAATATATGTTTAAAAATAATAGAGCACTACAGATATATCATATGATATATTAAAAGCAATGTAAAAACATTTAAATGCTAAATGAATGCATAATTATTGAACAATAAATTAGTTTATAGAAATGCATGCCAGTTTTATTCTATTCATTTTCCTATGAAATTTCCAGTTTAGAACTTTCTCGATAGAATTGAGCGCGTTATTTTCATGAACGTTATTTTTCTATCGTCTTTTGATATAGAAAAACAACGTTTCAACTAACAACCGCGACACTTTTTTTACGCTTGGAAGGTATCAAATCTATTGAGAAAGTTTCAGACTAGATTTTATAGGTACTTGTATTTCTATAAACTAATTTATTGTTAAATAGTTATACATTCATTTAATGTTAAATTAAATGTTTTTATATTGTTTTTAATATAAAGTACGATTTATCACTATCTTCACATTATTTTTTAACATAGATTTCTTATCAAAAATTAGCGAAATTTCTTGTAGAATTGCAATAATAAAAGTAAATGATGAATGGAAATTCTTGTTAGTATTAAGGATGAGTAAGACTTAGAAATATTGTAATATTTCTTTTTTTCTCTTATTATTTTAGAATGACATCTGTTCTACTGTTCATTGCCGCACCTGCCACGGCAGGTGGCGGCAATCCGGTATACTTGTTGACAGTCATGGCTGCTGTAGGCATTAACAAGCCTCAATATGTCTCTCTGTTTTTGTCCATGGAATGGCTCATGTAAGTATTTAATTTATAAAAAACGAATAAAAGCTTCGATAGAAATAAATTATCAAATTAAATGATGCAAAATGTTTACAATTTTTGTGCTATTTTAAAGCGAAGACATTAAATAGCACAGAAATGTTATTATGCAGTACAGAACCCATTATCCGGAAATCAGAAAACCAGAAAACCGGAACGAAATTCGATAAATTTTCCCGCAATTTTTTTTTAAGAAAAATTTTTTCCTCATAAGATTTTAGGATTTTTCTTTCTTTTTTGAAAGATGTTTACCTTACCATCATTTCAGAAATAATCATTAGTGCATTACCTCATCGTTTTTTCTTATTTTTAAGATTATTTCCAAAAAAAAAATTCTCTTTTAGTTGGGTTTAACACTAAAAAAACGGCTTTTTGTAGCGATTCAGAAAACCGGAAAAATCAGTTATCCGGAATAGCGATAGTCCCGATCGTTCCGGATAATCGGTTCTCTACTGTATTTCATAAACCTTAAGAGACATTATCATTATTATTATTTCCTAAACATAAGAGACATTATAAACATTAATAAAATATATGTTCATGAAAAGTTCAGGTTAATAAACAAAAAAACTTATTTTTCAAGTATCAACTCGGTGTTTCAGGAAATGTGTTCTGTGGAACACTAGGGTTCCGTTAAAAGAATACGGAAGCTCCGAAAATTAGAATTTTCTTTTTACAAAAAATAATACTTATATCCTTCAAAAATTCATAATTTATTAAATATTTCATTTGTTTATATAAACTTATTTATGTAAAATGCTAATTGAAAAAAAGTAGCAAAATTTTAAAAAAAATTCCAAAAAGGGAACCTGGACTCGAACCTCAGCAATGGCTAATCGAAACGAATTTCGCAGCCGCTTTGCACCAACCACAGTGTTAACGTAAAATATCCTCAGTGGTAAATAGATCATGGGTAAGAGTCCCCTTGCCTTGAAGCTAACCGTGGGAAGTTTTCCTCTCCATATAACGCAAAAGCGGGTTAGTCCCATTAAAACGTCCTCCTAGAAAGTAAATTTCTCTCAATACTTAATCCAGATGTTCCATTGTTTTCCGGATAGGGTTCAAAATTACAAGGTTACGGAGTCGGACATTGGTAATCCTAAGAATAGGGACATTGTCGGATATTGATAATCGTTGAACAGCCAACCCAAATTGGATTGACTGTTCAACTAAGGTTATAAAACATAAAATAAAAGAAATAAAAAAAAGTCAGAACATGGAATGGAACATAGACATAAATGCCTTCCAAAAAGAAATGCATGATTTTCAAATATAAAACAACTTTTAACTTTAATTTGCATAATGTTTAGATGTATTTTATTCTATTTGTTTCATAAATGTATAACACCTAACATTTAACGAGAAACATGTTTCATTTGTAGGGAACGATTTCGAACTGTTATGAACGTAGTGGCTGATAGCTATGTAGCGGCTTTCGTTGAAAAACTATGTCAAAAGAGACTTCCACTAGATTTAGAAAACGTTGAGTACCCATCACCAGTCATTGATGGATATAACCAACCATCACCGCCAGTGAGCATTGTTGTAGAACCTCCATCACCCCATGAACATGCAAACATATGTAGATGTTGTGGAAGTAGAGTAGATGTAGCCTGATTTTGCCCATATTGTGCACTCAAGACGCATCACGATGTATCTCCAGAAATATGAAGAAACTACGCCTTTTCGTAGTCGCGCAGCTATTTTTCTAAAGTTATACGAAGTTCATATAGTAAAATTCTAAAACAAGTAAAATTACTGATATTTTACGAGCTGTTTTTGCATAAAAATAAATTGATTTTAAATCCATTTAATTTTGTTATCAGAATTTACAAAAATTGAGAAAAAGTTTGAGTTTAATCATCGTTGTTCAATCACTGATAAACGAAGGTGGTCTAAACCACCAAAATGAGGTAAAATTTAGCATGTTTCTGGCTCTATGGAAACACCAAAACACTCGGTAATTTTTATCGAGACGCGTTGGTAATGATTATGATAAAATTAACAATGAAATACGGTTTTATTGCAATGCTGTTGGTAATAAAGATTGTAAAATTTCGTAATTTTTTCATGATACTTTAGAGCATGGCATAGAAACTTTTCAATTTTCTAATTTTCATTAAGTGTATTGTAATAAGAGCTATTATTTTTAAAACCATACTTTTCTATAAATCGTTACCATATGTACAGAAAAATATTTAAAATAATGGTTTAAATGGCATATATTTTAGTTTTTATTAATAGCATTATGCTTCTTTTTTTCCCAGAAATGTCAGTATCATCATATAGTATGGTAATTTTACCAGATTTTTTCCCCTGTCAATGAATTAGTGTTTTTCGCTATAGGTAATGGTTTTGCCTGATATACCCCCAAAAAATAAATTATAATAAAACGCCAAAAAAAAGTTAACAAACTAAAAAGACTCATCTGAAAATAAGAATGCTATAAGACAGGGATTTCGAGTTTTTCGTAATACATGCTTACTGTAATTCAGTAACCAGTACCATAAACCATACAAATTAATTTGTAGTAGTTGAATTTCTATTTGTAACATTAATTTGATGGATTGCCAAAAAGTATACAAACGCACACGAAATAAAATCAAAAGAGTTGGGAATGACGATATAGCAAAATTTAGAAAGTTTATCTTAAAGCACTTTTTTAAAGAGAATACCTTATTCAAACTTAAAAATGAAATCTTAAAAGAAAATGAAACAAAATGCTAAATGTGATTAATTTTTGCTTTGTTATGAAAAAAAATTTTGATGTGATCAAATCAAAATCATTTAGTACCAAAAAATTTTTAAACAAAAAATTTGTAGGTAAAATTTTTTTGCTGATTTAAACATATTTCTTAATATTTAATCTTTGTTTTGACTTAGATATACGTCCTTTAATAGCCATATCATCATTAATCACTGATTAATTATTTGTGAATAGGGGCTTTAGAAAAAACTATACGATTTACATAAAATTGCACAATTCTTCATTCGAATTACTTTTAAACCAAGCAAAATTTAAGTTATAAATTCAAGATAGCTATTATTCACCCTATTTATTCACTGTAAACAGCAATTCAACCTTAGTTTACAAGCTCGACTGTAATTGCGGTCATGAAAAACGAAATATTTTTGCCATATTATTAAACAAAAAGCCATATACATCTGAATGTTGAAATGCTTAATTTTCTATTTATTCGAAAGATTTTGTTTATGATTGCAACACAGTTTCTATTTCTTTCTAAATTATGAGGTTTTGTCCGAGTATGAAACAGAGAAGAAATGAACCCGGTTGTTCGTTTGCTACACAAAGTTTTGATTCCTCAAAATCTTGTCAATTAAATCCTTTTTTTTCTACTGTTTCATTTTTAGCGACGATTTCTAAGTTATGCAGCAAATGATGAACTACTAATTTTCAAAACATGACCCATTTTTTGAAGAAAAATGACAGAAAAAAAATTATCCTTTTCATTTCTCAGCTGTTATAATATTTTTTACAACAGTTTCGAAGTCAGGTAATAAATAATTAAGTACTAATTTTCGAAAGAAAAACTATTTTTCGAGGGGGAAATGACAAAAAAATTTGTTCAAAATAATGAGGATTATTGGATGCAGAATTTAAGGCAACAATACATCTTATGTAATAAAGAAATCACTTGTAAATATATGACTTCTTGTGCACTATGTTATTTGAAATGGCAAATAAAAGATGCTTAAATTTGCTACTCGAAATCGTCATTGTGTATATAATATTATATATTGAAAATATATGTGCATTCATGACTTTTTTTTTTCATTTGTATGTAATCAATAAAAATATGTTATATAGATTCATCTAGTTTTTTTCGATTGACTGGCTTTTTAGTTTTTTACTTATTGCTTACTAGTATCTCTGCCGACCGGCCTGTGTAGGGGGCAGGGAACTGACCTAGCATCCGAAAGGTCCTGGGTTCGAATCCCGGGCAAGGCATGGATGTTTCTTTCTCTCTCTGTGTGCTCTATGTCCTTTCTCATTTGTGTGTGAATGTGACCTGCCCTATAAACGGGTTGTGGCTGTGTGTTTGGCGTGGCAGAAGTCGAATTCCTGGCCATAGATGGCGCCACTGAAAAACGGGAACAATCGTACCCCCACTGCCTAAGCAGGTATACGACAAAAAAAAACTAGTATCTCTTTAATATTGATATTAGTTAGTATTACCTACCGATCAGGCCGAGATAGCCTGGTCGGTAGGGCTCTGGTTCCATGTCCGATAGCTCGTGGGTTCGAGCCCTGCCGGCCGAAGAGTCTC
The DNA here is from genome assembly GCF_982258835.1 of Parasteatoda tepidariorum. NCBI lineage: Eukaryota > Metazoa > Arthropoda > Arachnida > Araneae > Theridiidae > Parasteatoda > Parasteatoda tepidariorum. The sequence goes on from NC_141763.1 coordinate 84,087,467, forward strand.
CGTGTAGTAAATAGTGACTGATGCACGTCAAATCTGTCGAGTCGCAAAGTCCTCCATGTTCCCATAACAAATCAATACCTCTGGGGGTACTAAATTGGAGATTGATCGTTCTCTGATTCAGGTCAAAATTACGATCTGTGGATGAATGAATGGATGTATCAATGGTTCCGTCCTATAAACGGGTGTGTCGTATGGGTGTGGCAGAAGTCGAATTCTTGACCATGTATGGCGCCATTGGAAAACAAGAACAATCGCATCCCGCTGCCTTAACAGGCATACGTCAACAACAACAACAGTTAGTATTTAACTCTGCATAAATTATCATCATCATCACTTTTCTTAAACCATTCTTAAAGTTAAGTATACATAAAACTTTATTCGCTATAAAATTTAATAACAATTAAAAACTTTACTTCTCGTATTATGGGAAAAATTTTTTAATTTTATCTGATTTGTGTTTGGATAAAAACGACAGTTCATAAAACATATTAAACCATTAAATAAATTGTCCCAAGAAACTGAAATGGTAAAATGTTACCTGATTAAACTTCATTTGCTTTAAAGCTATATAAATAGGAAATAACAGTCCTCTCTTTAAAATAGGTGCCTATTTTCAAGACTGAGTAACTTCCCTGCCACTTCTTGTTTTGTTTTTCATTTTTCTTTTCTCCTCCCTCTACTGTTTCTTTTCTTGTTTTATTTCTCCTCTTTCTTTTCCATTTTTTCATTGACACATTTACTTTTGATATTTCGAAGGACTTTAGTTCCTTTTCATTCACGCCTGGAAAGTTTTGAAGATGGGCGCCTATTTTTGAGCGCTTGAAACATGTCGACTGTTATTTCCAATTTATATATTTTTGAAGGGACTGTATTCAAGTCATATCAAACCATTCTATCCACCGGTCCGCTGATTAATATTGGTATTAAAATTAATAAAAATTTTATTTATATTTAATTAGATTTAAGCTTAAAATATTTTTCATTGAAGAGATGTATATATTTAGAAACAAACTTTCCTAATTTTGTGTGAGCGTTAAAATTATATGAAAACTTCAAAATATTAACCTTACCAATCTACGATAAAGCACTGAAATATTTTACAGATGCTTCGTATAAACAGATTTGAGAAATACTGTATCTGTCAATGTAAATTTTGTAAAATATGAATCTTTATACATTCATTTAAAAAGTATGTATAATAAAATATCTTTACATATGTATAAACAAATGTACAATTATTTAATAAAATCGTTCATTAATTGTATATCTGAAAAACAAGGTCTGGCACTTTTTTGAGTTAAGAGTCCTAAGTTTTATAATAGTTTTAGCTTGCAAAGAAAGTAATTTTCGCTTTTTTTTAGTGAAAATGAAGGCAATTTTCAATGAATAACCATTTTATCAAATTATAAGGTTAGTGTGCCTAAATGCGACACAATTTCGTATACGTTTGACCCTTTTTAAGTCAAGATTGACCTTTTTTAGTTTTTTTCACTGAAAATGGCAAGTGTTACGATTTCAGTTCTAAACAAACGTTTTTTGCTGTAATTGAATTATTATCTACAACTTGAGCAAATATATTTCAGTGTCACATTTGGGGCAATTTTGTTTCATTTAAGGTAACTAGTTCTTAAATGCGACACTCAAATTACCAGTGCATCTTTACAACGTTTTTATTCACGTGCATTTTGTCTCTAAGAATAAAACCTTAGTATCAAAATTTTAAATCTTCAGCAACTAACAGAATGCGGCATGCCCGTATACAATACAAGTTTAAATCGTTTCATTATTATAGTAAGCAGCATTTATCGTCATTTTATCTCAAAACTGAGTTTATAGGCGATGAAAATTTCGAACATTTTAAATCCTACTAGAGAACTTAAAATCAAACTGGAGCTCTGACCTGGATGACTACGCAAGTTCTCATAGTTTCTTGATTGCTACTTAAAAAATTTATCGTGATATCATTGTCGAAAGAATTTATCGCCATTCAAAACTATATCTACTTTAAAATTGAACTCGACAATTTTAATTTCAACTCTATGTTGGATCACATAGCAAGCTTCAATCATTTTCTGATCATCACAGAATCGTCATTTAAAATTCCGAATAGTCTATGTCTAGCTTGAGTACTTAAAATACAACTGCAAGAGTTTTTCTCTGAATGACTATACATGTTATGACTATTCATGACTATACATCCTTTATTATACACGTATCATCATTGATTATACAAGTATCGCAGCTTTTTTTTAAAACTACAGGGAGAATTTATCCCAATATTATAGACGATAGGAATTTATCATCAAACTAAGATATGAAAATTGGCTAGAACTCCACAATTTTTTGGAGGAATCAGGCTCTAAATGCGTCAACTCCTCTAATGGCTCTAAATGCAACAACAAATGGTTCTAAATGCAGGCTCTAATTGCAACAACTCCACTAAATCTAATACAGGTGATCTTTTCCAATTTTTTTCTTGTAGTATTATGTGAAGATGGTCAAGACAGTGCTGTGGACGCATAACCTGTGACCTCTATTCTGGAATAGTGACCCCCATTTCACGGAAAAACGTCGCATTTAAGTTTGGTGGGGTTGGGTGAGCAGGAAAATAAATTGTGAAACTGTTACGAGAAAATGTTTCAAATGTGGTGAAATAAATCAAGATATGCTTCAGAGGCCCGAAATTTTCATTCTATCGCACTTACGGATAAATCATGAATTAGGATTTAAAGTAACTGAACGTTGTTGCATTTAGGCCCATTGACCTTATATTGCCATTATATATACTAGGCAAATCTACCTTATTAGGCACATTGACCTAATAATTTTTTTTTGCTGGAAAAAAAACTAATTCTGATGATGTTTGATCTCCTTATTTGAAGGAAGGATTTTACCGTCTAAAAATTTTGTATTTTCAAGAGCATTCTTTCGGACAACACACTTCTGGTCCCCACTGATGACGTGCTTCAAAAATGGATAATTTTCTTGACGTTTGAGAGGCAAATCACAGACAAAACGCGGTGGCACAAATTTCTTTCCTAAGAACATTGAGAACCCATATGTCGAGCATTGAGATTAAACCTTTAGGCTTTTCAAATAATCTTGATTGAACGAATTCAATCAATTAAATCTCTCAGAAATCTCACGAGTTTTAATTTGCAAGTTTCTACCACTAAATGGCTTTATAGGGTCTTTACCAGCTCAAACTGGCGTGGTGCCTCTCCGTAGATCTGAATCAAAAATTTGCGGAATCGAATTTTCACAAACTAGCTTTGGCACTGGTTTACTTATCTGGTTACATCTTCATCATACACATCGGATAATTTATTTCTTGCTTTAAAAGTATTTTTCCCTTTTTGATGGTAAAAAAGTAAAATCTATTGAAAATTCTGTTTTTAACTCTCCATATTTGAAGGAGCGCCAACCGAAAACAACTGCGTTGAATCACTCGAACTTTTTGACACACAAGCCTTGCTATATCAGCTGCCAAAATATATAAAGATTATGAGGGTTAAGTGTGAAGTTGGCTGTGAAAAAATATAATTAAGTTCGCTGTTGGTAATAAATAATTCACTGTATCATGAATTTATTTTTTATATTAATCTAAAATGCGTTTTGATTGTTTTTAAATTATTGCCTAACATCGATAGCCTTTAGAAACTTCTTTTTAAAGTCAAAAAAAAATAACAGATACTAATTACAAATTAATTTTATTAGGTTATTGCAGAGATTATTTTATTGTCTTCAAGAAGTGTCCTTGATGATACAAGTTTTTTTTAAACATTTATTTTCGTAAGCGAATTTAATTTTTCAATAATTGCAATATTTTATTTAATCTTTTTTAAAACTTAAAATAGTGCATTTTAGTTTACAAAAAAAGCATCCAGTTAAGATTTGAATGTGATTTGTTTCAATCTAGTTTTAATTCATGATTAAAAATATTTAAAATTAATTGGTTTTTAATTGTTTGTATTCAAAAAACTTTGTTTTCTTGTACTGGTCAGAACAAAATCATAATGTCTTAATCTATATAAATGAAACTTTAAATTATGAATAATAAAAATAAAACTTTTATGAACTTGAACGCTTTTTTTTTACATCATTTCAGAATTAAATGCTTAGAGAATGTTAAACTTCTAAGTCGTTTCTCTTCTAAAGGCTCTGTTATCTCAAATGTGAACCGAAACGTGAACTTTATCCTTAAGATAAAGTAGAATAGTCTGACGCTTAATATAAATAATTACATTCACTTTTGGAGTTCTGATACTTTATTATATCAGCGGAGTTTCGATACTTTATTTAAAAATGGATGAATTTGTGTTCACTTGGAAAATAGAGAACTTTAATTTGGCTGTGAATAAAAAAGGCGAATCCGTCTCCAGTCCAGAATTTATAAATGACTCGTTGGAGAAAACTAATTGGTTCCTTCAAATCTACCCTTATGGAGAAACTGATGATACTTATATTGGGTTGTACTTAAATCGTTCGCAAAGTGACACTGGACCAACTAACATTGCAATCAACTATACATTTTCAATAGTAAAAGCCGATGGCAGCGAAGAACCGTATAAAATGTTTGAAAATGTCAACTTTACGCTATCTAAGAGGGACGGTTGTAAAGAATTCAAAAGAAGAGATGACATTATGAAAGGTATTAAAATTTACCTCCCAAAACACACTTTTACTGTTCGATGTTATATACAGAGATGTGCTGCAACTCCGTCTGCATCAAAAAACAAAGAAACTGTCAAAAACTTAGCGATGTTTTTATTTAATGAAAAAACTGATTCTGAGTTACCTGCGGAAGTGTACTCTGTAGCAGATGGTGCTCTGAAAGAAGTGAAAGACAAAATTTGTCCATTTCCAAATCAGTGCACTGCTCGTACTAGAGTCCGCCTTGAAAAAAGGACTTTTATTTGGAATATCGAGAACTTTTCCCAGTTAAAAAAGAATCAAAAGGTATTTTTGCCTGTCATTTCAGCATCGAAGTTGACGCCATCGTTTTTGATGACACTATATTTGGCAGATGAATCAGCATCTGATCAGCACATTCAGATTGAAATAAAGAAAAAGAAAGATTTTACTTCTGTTTCAACTATAGGCTATGGCGGAATAACAGTCCTAAAGCACAAAAGTAGGCCATCCGATTTCAACTGTGCTATTCATTTCTTCGAAGCTCAGAAAAACGATCCAGTTTGGCAGTTCCCGCCAATAATAAAAAGAAGTAAACTACTCGGAGAGAGAGAAGAATATCTACGAAATGACACCTTGTCTCTGAAATGCCAGTTTGCCCTATCAGATGGAGCAACTCTGCATCAAATTGAAGATACCAGCTACTGGTCAGCAGAAATAGATGATGCTGAAAAAGAATTGGAATCCTTGTTGAACTTGAGAGAAGATTTTCTTAGTCTAAGTACTGATCCTAAACTGTCCGACATAACCTTAATGATTGGAAAAGAGAAGTTTCCAGCCCACAAAGCTGTGCTGTCTGCTAGATCGGCTGTTTTCAAGGCCATGTTTGAGCGAGACATGGCAGAAAAGGAAAGTGGGGTGGTGAAGCTGACTGATCTTGATGCCGATACCTTAACGAGAATGTTGAGGTTTATATATAGTGGATGCGTGGAAGACCTCAACTGTGAAATTGCAGCTAATTTGTATTCTGCAGCTGACAAGTATCAGTGCCTTAATCTTAAGGAAGAATGTGCCTCATTTCTGAAAACAAACCTATCTGTTGCAAATGTCTGTGACGTTATATATATTGCCGACATGCATCAAGATGAGGATCTAAAAGCTGCAGGGTGTGAATTTATTACACTCCACGGTGCTGAAACTTTGCGTTCAGAGGAGTGGAAAATGTTTTTAAAGAATAAAACTCAATTGGC